>NC_052511.1:3124680-3187247 GCF_014356525.2 Nilaparvata lugens
CGCAATTTTGGATTGAAAGTTTAAAATGGCCGCCATTTTGCATTTTTGAATTGTACAAAGTTGAATATTTTTTCTACAGTTCATCTCTCTTATTTGAACATACCTACCGATTTTTATAGCGATCAGTTGGATAACTTGGAAGAAAAAGAATATTTTGTAAAAAATACAAAATGGCGAATATCTCGTAAACGAAGCGTTTTAGGAAAAAAAATTATTTCACATTTTCTCTTTGTTTTGACCCATTCGACCTATTCCCGAAGTTTGGCACTTTACTTTTGGGACACTCTGTATAGTTGTTGATTTGACAAATATGGGCAATGACGTTGTTGTATGGTTTCAGGCACTAACCGTGAATTACTTTCACTTCTCACTCCTCATTACAATTTTCTGTCCAGAAATATTTTGATAATTTAATAATACTGTGGCATTGTTTGGTTGTAGGCAGTAACGGTGAACCTGGTGAACGACCGCGACGCATTCGTGTGGAAGGGCCACTCGCGGTTGACGGTGAAGGGCGGCGGTGGTGACGGTGGTGTCCTGCTGGCGGTGGATGCCGGTTTCCAGCCGCAGTCAGTGGTGCAGCTGCATCCGCCGGCGGCGGTGACCGCCCTGGCGTTGCATGCGCACCCTCTGTCACTGGTCGCCCTGGGCACCGCTCATGGGCTGGCCGTTTACGACTATGTGCGACATACGCCTGTTGCCAGCAAGTGCACGCTCAATCCCAACGGTCAGTAATATCTACTCAATCTAATACAATATACAACCCGTCGTCCACGTTGTTATAATGGCAGTATTTGATTAACATTGGTGTTGCTATCCTTGTCTATCATTCGAAAAAGCATATAGCGAATGTATCAAGTTGAGGTGATACTGTATCATATTCGTTTGATACTGTATCATGTGGCTGCTCTAGTTATTGTTCTATAGTGAGGTCCACGTTATAATGACTGTATTTGATTAACATTGGTGTTGCTATCCTTGTCTATCATTCGACAAAGCATATAGCGAATGTATCAAGTTGAGGTGATACTGTATCATATTGGTTTGATACTGTATCATGTTGTGGCTGCTCTAGTTATTGTTCTATAGTGAGGTCCACGTTATAATGACTGTATTTGATTAACATTGGTGTTGCTCTCCTTGTCTATCATTCGACAAAGCAGATAGCGAATGTGTCAAGTTGAGGTGATACTATATCATATTGGTTTGATACTGTATCATGTGGGGTGATACTGTATCATATTTTGTTGATACTGTATAATATTGTGGTTGTTCTATAGTGAGGTCCACGTTATAATGGCAGTGGAGAAAGATAGGAGAACAATGTTGCCGATCATTTGTCTTATCAATGCCTTATATGGGGGGTAACTGATACCGGTTCTTTGATGTAATATTAACTGTTCATTCTCGTTTAAAATATTCAATTATATTTTATCAAGCAAGAATATTATATTTTTCAATAATTTCATAATGAATTTTCATACTGTATGAATTTTCATTATGAGATGATACTGTATCATATTGGTTTGGTTGTGTATCATGTTGTGGTTGTTCTATAGTGAAATCCACGTTATAATGACAGTATTTGATTAACATTGGTGTTGCTATCCTTGTCTATCATTCGACAAAACAGATAGAACTAGCCTTCTCTAGCTCTCGGCAACGTTGCAGAGAGCTAGAAAAGGCTAGTGCTATCTGCTTTGTCGAATGATAGACAAGGATAGCAATACCAATGTTAATCAAATACTGCCATTATTACGTGGACCTCACTATAGCAAGTGTACGCTTAATTCCAACGGTCAATCAAAGCAAACATTTGAATATATTGATCAAAAACTCCACTTTGGGATTAGAAATACAATCAGTGTTATCAATCAAAACAGTTATTATTGTTTTGAATGTCTATTATCTGATATTCATAGTCAAATGATTGGAAAAATAGGGCATTTTCCTTCTAGTTTATTGTGTAAGTCTAAATATATATTTCATATTCTGTATTCAAATCTTTTTGTAGGATACTGATTTTTTGGAACTAAATTAATTATCTTAGATAATCATCAGGGTATTATAATCTGAATTCCGACATAGTTAATTATGTTATAGTTTGAAATGTCTTGTTAAGATTTAGAACAGTTCAATAGGTGAAGAAGTGACAGATTT
The DNA here is from genome assembly GCF_014356525.2 of Nilaparvata lugens. Lineage (NCBI taxonomy): Eukaryota > Metazoa > Arthropoda > Insecta > Hemiptera > Delphacidae > Nilaparvata > Nilaparvata lugens. The sequence continues at coordinate 3,126,841 of NC_052511.1, forward strand.
TTACCGCTCAACATGGGCACTATCACCGCCCTCCAGAGTTGGACTCTAAGTGCCGGTTGCACAAAAGCCGGTTAAAGTTTAACCGTGATTAATTCCAAGAGAACCACTCATAAAAGCCCTCTTATCAAAAAGACCTTCTCTGATTGGTTCTCGTGGTTAAAATTTAAACGGCTTTTGTGCAACCGTCTTCTGACTGTTTTGCGTGTAAGGACTAGGATCCGAGGTGGGGGAACAATAAAAAATGAACAATTATAAAGTTAAATTTGTAGTTCTCGATAATTGTATTCATCAGAAACCAATTTATATGCCTTATTGTTTATGTGTAAATTATGATTGGTAACAATTTTCTTAGCCAAGTTCATATGTAAATCTAAAAGGCACCCAGAATAAAAACTTGATTTTCAGTAGTGTGCACTGTGGATAACAATCTTTATCAGTCTAAGGTCCGGTCGCACAAAATCCGGTTAAATTTTAATCGTGATTGATTCCACGACGGCTTCTCTGATTGGTTATCGTGGATTTAATTACGGTTAAATTTAAACCAATTTTTACGGCTTTTGTTCAACCGGAACTAAATTATAAATATCTAAACAGGCTTTTTATGGTATTTAGAAACAGGTCTTTCACGTTGGTTACAGCGGCTAAGTAGATTTCTAGGTAAAAGTAATGATATATTATGATAATTTTCCATTTGATTTTTGTTTGTCTGAAATATTTAATAATTTTCACTTGGAATATTGAATTATCTAGTTCACAAAACACTAGCAATGTATCTACAGCACTAGAAAAAGCACAATCAAATCTAGGAATTCACATTTTATAAAACCTTTTGGACTGATCAGCTTCAGCTTTTATTACTTTTTCAAATCAATGAATTGCTTTACTCATATTTTGTTTCAGAATTGTTTCATTGATTAATGCAAAGCTTTCTCTATTAAAGCTGTGCACTTGTGTTTAGGTGATATGATTGTATTCAATATTGGAATTAGGTGGGCCGTCCACTGGAATCGTTTTCGTCCGAACTAGCATCGGCCGAAAACTACCGAACTCGTCCGAACGATCCCCCAACAAAGAAAGCTATAGATTCTCGTCCATTGCAACAGGCTCATTCGTCCGTGCACGGCCGACTCCGGCCGATCACGTTTTCGTTCCGAATTGAATGGGATTTTTTGGCTATATCTGTCCGAAGTCGAGCTGAGACAACATCATCCTAACCTCAGAATTGTTTCACAGTCTTGTCTGTTTTTGTTTTTTGAACTTGTTCTGTTTTATAAATCTTTTTTCATTATCTTTGTGAGTAAACACACACAGAAGAATGACTTTGCCTACTAACTAGCTTGCCACTTCTCTTTCTGGCAACCAGCCAACTACTAAACTAGACTGACGAAAACGGTTCCAATGGACGACTGTGTTCGGCCGAGTTAACGGTCGGCAGATTCGTCCGATTCAACGGCCGAACGGATCGGTTGAATACGGCTCCAGTGGACGGTTACCCTTAACCGTATTCTAACAGTGGCATTGTATTATCCATTTATTAAATCAATTTAAAAGGAGAAAGCATTGACCAGGGACCAGATCCTCAATTTCTCTATTTCTTTCAGGTAATTGCATTGAATTGCATAGACATGGTTGATTCTCAAGTATAGTTCAGTACACACTCCTATATATATTTCCTATTGTTTGGATTTGACAGCCTATAATATAATTTGTTTAATGTTGTTTTGTGATGAATAATTGTTTATTTGATGTGCTGTTTAGATTTGTCTGGGGCTGGCGACGTGCCGATTTCGCGTCGCAAGTCGTTCAAGAAATCGCTGCGAGAGTCGTTCAGGCGCCTGCGCAAAGGCAGATCCACGCGGCGGCCAGAGAAGCAGCGAAACTCCACTCCGTCCACACCCGACACAAAGAAGACCATGTGAGTGCAACCATAGAGAAAATATAGCGCAAGAAGATATCCCATGGTATATAGGGTGTTCATGTTCCAAATTTCACTGTCAACTCAAGCCGATAGTCCTGGCAGTTATTTTCGTGAAGCTATGTGACGCTGGAACTGCTGTGCTGTTCTATAGAAAGCAGTGGCAAGGCAGAGAATCAGCAACACTGTTCTCCCATCTTTCTCCACTGTCATTATAACGTGGACCTCACTATAGTGTGTTGTATTTGATCAATTTATTGAATTGCTATCATTTAAGGCTGTGCAAAGGCTAAAAATGAACTACTGGTGATATTTTTCAAAGATTTTCGATTTGTATATCATCAACTCAACAACTATATCATCAACTCAACAAAAAATTATTTTTGGTCATTTTTAGTAAATTGAATAACTTTCTCAAAAATTGATATTTTCTGAAAATTTCTATTTTACTAGATCAACAATACATGGAGAATCAATCCTTCAAATCTCATGGATTTATCTATTACCGAATTTGAGATGTTCTGTCTCAAAAATCTAAACTTTAGGCGTTCATATCTAGAAAGTAATGATCGGAAAAAAATGTTTCCTGAGAAAACTTTATCATTTTGATACCTTGATGATATACAAATCGAAAATCTTTGAAAAATATCACCAGTAGAAAGTTCATGTTTAGCCTTTGCACATCCTTAACACAAGCACACAGTTGAACGTCCTTAAATTAAACATGCAATTCATTGAATTTATCTACAATAAAATCTTCCACTATATGCTATAGTTGGTCATTGTACATTCTAGTTTTAATTATCCATAATATAAAACACAGAAACAGTATTAAAAAATCACCTATTTGGAACTCTGAAGCCTACTAAAATCGACTTATTTTTGTCAAGGATCTTCCAAATACTCCTGCACCCTGAAGTAGGCTTTTGTCTATCAGAAATTTATGAAGGTCTGCTGTGAATCTATTAGGAGAAATGCGAGTTTTAAATGTATAGGGAGCTTATATAGCTTACGTAGTATAGGGAGCTATAGAATTTTCAGCCTGTATAACTAGGCTTACCCTCAAAAAGCTCCTTTCTATGCGGCTGAATATCAAAGTTGTCTAATCTCTATATATATAAAAATGAATGTCTATTTGTGTGTTAGTTTGTTGTTCCCTATAGACTCGAAAACTACTTGACAGAACGGCATGAAACTTTGGAATATGTTGTGTGATATTGGGGATGGTTTCTGACCAGAAATTTTAATAGGGGGGCTAATAATAATTATATATTAATAATTCATTTTACAAACCTGTGTTTTTGAAATAGTCGGCAGAGCGGCTAACGTAGAACGAGAAGATCATCATGATTCAAGATCATGTTGTGATGATATGATTTAGCATTATGTACTTTTATCTGTAATAAACACACCACTCTGTGATAAAATTGTTTACTGGTATTAAAACGGTAGTTTTAAGCACATAGGAGGTCCGTATTGAGATGTAAATAAAAATATTGATTGACAGATAAATTTCATGATTCACCAAATAAAATCAAGTGTGACATGAGATACATTGACTTTTTGGCGGTACGAAGTTCGCCGGGTAAGCTAGTTAGAACAATAAAGTTGTTCATTGCTGTTACAATAAATTATACTCAACATAAAACACAGTAACAGTATTATATTTACTTATAGTTTATGTCAATTTCTCATTAATTTGTATGTATTTGTGGTTGGATGTGTATTTGTATGTTAATGGTGGTTGATTGATGGTTTGCAGTGTCGAATCACCCACCTCGCCGATAGAAGCAAAGCCAGTAGAGCGAGCCATCGAGAGTCGACCGGTGGATGACTCACTGGGCAGTATGGTGCGATGCCTCGCCTTTGCCAACACATACATTGTCACTGGTATGTGTGAACACACCCATAACAACCAATGCTATTCTAGAGCAGAAGTACATTCGAAAGCAGCGATTTAAATATTAGCTGTTTAAATGGTGGCGGTAAAAATGGTTCACCCCGGCGTCATTTTCAGCTTATCACAACAGAAAAAATCACCTCGAGTGCTGCTTGCTGTCGGTCCTAGGGAAAAATTTCTTGCGAGTTTTTTGAGGTTCATCGTAATGTGTCAGCATTATCTATAAATAACATCCATGCTCCTCATCCAACAAATGGGACTAGTAAACCCCATAGCTGAATACTGTGCAGCTGTGTGGATGAATAGTGCCCATGTCTATGGGCCCGTTCTGTGTACATGGAATGTGGTAAATTGTCCGATTCGCAATTTACCAAGTTAAATGTTCCGCGTCCCATGGGAAGAATTTTGACAGATTCTGTACCAGAAACCAGTTCCAGTTCCAAGTTCCTGCACCACAGTCGAAGCGTGGTAAATTGTCCGGCCTGGTACAGCTCCAACTATCTGAGCTCTCATTGGTCGATGATTGTAGTCTGCTTGCTTCTCTGCGTAGATTGATATAGCCATATAATACATAACCAACAAAAAAATGTTTGATAACCATTCGTTGAATGAATTTTTCTCTAAAAAAACTTTGAGAGTAATGGAATGAAAGAAATGCACACTTTTCTAGACGGTAAATTTGTAAAACAGCTTTTCTTCATTCACACAGCTAGTAAACGACATATTTTGGTGTAAATCAACTTTATAAGTGCGCGCCAAAAGCTTGAACCAACGATTTTGAAATGGCGTTCCATGGGAACATTTTGCACTAGTCACGTGATGGAACAATTTACGATTGGAACTAGAACAATTTACTGTACACAGAACGTACACAATAGAGTCAACACACAGCTGAATAATGAATTCTATGCGACTTATTTCTGGGACCATTAGAACCACCCCCACATATTGGCTGCCAGCTCTCAGCAACATTGCTCCACCAGGGCTGCGAAGATCCTTTGCTCTTGTTCTTGAGTATAAAAGATAAAAAATGACAGAGCACTCCAAATCCCAATCCACAGAGATCTTCTGGAGCTCGGTAACAGGCTGAGGTGAAGGCGCCCTCCCATGCGCTTGGCTGAGCAGATAGACCGTGACAATTTCTCTGTCGCTGATAGCTGGGAGAAAGAGTGGATAGATAGAGCGCCTCTCAGGGATATTCTGTTGGGAGGAGTTTGGCTGGATTTGATCTGCCAAGGCGAACATTGACAGCACTCAACCGGATTAGAACTGGGCACGGAAGATGTAGAGCATCTCTTGAGTGACTGTGGTAGATTGTCCTCCCCTCCCTGCTTGTGACTGTGGAGAGGCTAGATAAACAATAGGGGTATTCACAATGTTGTAGTTAGCTGACTGAGTCAAGCTATCGCTAACTCCTGCTATTTGCCAAGTCTGTGTTAACTCAATGCTAATGATAGCAGATAGCGTAGGTTTGAGTCCGCTAACTCTAGCTCACTCTGTTAAAACAGCGGCCATATTTGTTTTGGTCATATTTGGTAGCAAAAGTGAGGTTATAAACTTTGGGTTAAACTAATTATCCGCTTGGAGCGCAATTGCAGTTGGTTTTAGATGGGGGGCGTTCACAATCCAGAGTTATTAAATAGCACTTTAGCTGGCTAAAACAACATTGTGAATACCCCTAATGAATCATATCATCCGACATTGTGCTATTCCAGCATATCTGGGCGGTTTAGATGATTTTATAGCAGCTTCTCCACAAGCAATAGCAATAATTTATTTGCCAAAAACAAAATTACATTATAAAACTTACTATAATTTAAATTATACAATACAATTCAAATAATTTAAGTTTTTCACAATAGAACAAATAAATATTACTTGTTGGCACAGCCGGCAAGGAAACCTGAGCGCCTGCTGCGAGTTCAAAAGCTGAAAATTAACTATTACATTCGTGGAGACAAATAAAGAATAAAAAATATAATAAGAATTTCGGTTTTAAGACAGAGTAGGCTACAATTGATGAATTTTCTGTGATTTTACATAATTGTGGTTGTTATACATATATATTTGGTTATTAGAATTTATACTTTAGGTAATGAGAAGTAAATGTGCTGTTTAGTCCAGTGATTTATTCGTTTAAAAGAGTTTTTGTGATTTTATACTGATGAATTTGAAAGGAATTTTATTAGAAAGTAGATTATAGTAGTATGTGAACTGGTGTCTACATACAGATAGTTTTATTAGATTGGCATTAAATGCATTTGTAGTTGCTGGACGGGTAAGGTAAGGCGTTTTTCTGGACTCAAGATGTTGAAAATTTTTATTAAGGTACAAGATAGTTCTAACAACATACGTTTGTCTAAGTGTCGGTACATCAAGGTCAACAAATAATTGTCTACTAGGGTATAGTCTTGGTTTACCTAAGGCTGCTCTAATCATAGTTTTTTTATCAAGTTTATCTAAAAATAGTTTTTTTATCAAGCTGACAAAGGTCAAAGACCTGAATATTTTTGTGAATTTATGTATGTGTGTGTATCTATGTGTTTGCCATACGCTAATAATAATCCAACAAATGCTGGTTTGAGCTCATATTTTTGACTGATGTCACAAAGCTGTGACCTATTGAGGAATTCAGAGAGTCCCGATGTTCTTTCCCTCACTAATCACTGCCACTACCTCCCTACTTCTGTGCCAGTATCCAGCATGCTTACTCCACTACTTCACTCTACACTCACTCTTTCCATGCTACAAACTGTGCAACGAGTAATTGGTTTCACCTCTTTATGTTGAAAGTAATATCTCTCGGACTTGAGTGAGTCCAGTTGAAAAAAGAAAGAATCATTAAATATTTGTACAATGCAAGTTACAAGTTTTTATAATTGAATTCTATCAAGTTTTCATATGCTGTTCACTGTAATAATTTGTCTACAGATGGAAATTACTGAGATATTGCAATTATTCAAATGCTAATGAATTAATAATATTATTATTAAACGACAATCCAAATTAAATGCTTTAATTCACCCCGAAGACTTCTGCTACTGCAAATATTGACAACAGGGTAAACAGCTAGATGGAAATTCGATGAGCGCTACTATTCAAAAATTATTTGTCAGCCCGGGAACAAGTAATGTATTTTTAATTGTCTTTTAATGTATTTTCCGGGCTGACAAATAATTTTTGAATAGTAGCGCTCATCGAATTTTCATCTAGCTGTTTACCCTGTTGTCAATATTTGCAGTAGCAGAAGTCTTCAAGCTGAATTACAGCATTTAATTTGGATTTTCGTTTCGTTTAATATTAGTTATAATAATTTGTGTTTTTCTTTGTAGTCTCATAATTAAGTTTAGTTTTTGATGTGTTGTGATTTGTGTTGCAGTGCAAAACACAATGCCCACCCTGTGGGCTGGGACGAATAACGGAACTGTGTATGTGTTCACAATCGCCACGGCACGGGATGCGGACAAAAAGAAGGATGCTCCCATTGGATGTCAACTAGGTAAGCAATCCATCATTCACTGCCACCTATAGTCGTCACATTCATCTTAGGACGGCATAGTGGTCAGTTTTCTGTAGAAGGCACGACGTCAAGGAGGCCACCTACCGAGAAAACAGGGAGAACCTTGAATTCCTCATGATTTTACTAACCGGGAAAAATACTGTTAATTCCTCATGAATTTTTCAAAATTTCAATTAATTTAGTAAAGAAGTGTACAGTAGCAATATTTAATTAGTAAACTTCCTATAATTTTAGGTATCTCATGTTTTTATTAATGCTTCTTAATGTACTGATAGTTCCTCTGATGCAATTATGAAGTTTTTATGGTCTAAGGGTGTAACTGAAGACTGTTCGCCTAGTACTTTTGACATTAATTTTTGGTTTTGATTTGTTAGCTTATTTTGAGTATAAAACAGTGAAAAAAATTTGGCGCTCACTTATTGTTTTTTTTAAATGATCATATTTTTAGTCATGATATAAATCAATTACATTTCAAAATTAAATATTTTGATGGCTTCATTCTCTCTAGAATGAGACTTTCTTCAAGATTTGAAGAGTCACCAACAGTCATTAGTAAAAGTATGACTCAGAATACATAATACATGTTCAAATGTATTGATAACTTTGGCATTGTAGTCTATTTTTGTAAGGAATTTTTTGTTTTGTAACTACTCAGCGATTATTGAAAATGGACCCTGTCCGAATGCACTCCACACACATGAGTAGTTAAAAGAACGTACTAATTTATCACATAAATAGACTGTAGTGTCAAAAATTATCATTATATTTCGAAATTTAAATACTTCTTCTTCTTCTTCTTCTTCTACGAATGTATCTTGGTCCTCAAATACTGGAAATCTACCTGGAAAATTTGAAATTTTACTCTGGAAAACCGGGATTTCCTCATGAATTTTGTATTTTAAAATGGGTGGCCACCCTGGGGCGTCAAGGTGGCCACCGCCTTCTATAGTAGTTGATAGATGTGATTCTAGTCATTCCGGCATATTCATCCATACTATAATAAAGGAAAGAACTGGCTTATACATGTACGGGATAGGAAAATTATGTTTGACGCATCATCTCGTCTGAACTACTCAACTGATTGACTTGAAATGTTGCTTAAAGATTCTTAATTAACTGAGGATGGTTTTAAGCCTATTTTCAATTCTCCAAGATTTCATCACGTCAAGTTTGTAAAGTTTGAAAATAGACCCTTGCGGAGCACGGGTTTCCTGCTAGTCATAAGGTGCGTACAGACTTTCGCTCTGCTCCGCAATCGAACGTCACTAGAGCAGATCGATTGATGATCGACCGGGGAGCAAGAGTGGAACGCGAGAAGAGCTAACATCTCCCGTAACGTTCATGATCGGGGCGATTGCGGAGCGAAGGCGGAGCGTGTTGGAGGCGCGTATATCTGTACGCACCTTTATAATATAATAAAATAGTACTTGAACGAAGCACAAGTGCCTCATGAATCACCTCTTATTGGTTACCCCCTGACTGTTTTCAGGATGATATTCAGGAGGCTCTTATTGGCTTGTGATTTAGATGTTATTGAAAGCTGGTACCACGTTCATTCATAGATTCATTGTTTGAAGAGTTTCTGGTGCTAATATGTGAATAGTAATTATGTAAAATAGTGTTATGGAATTCACATATGTTCGTGAGTGGTATGAAGGAGGAACAGAGATGTAAACAAATAGAGGGAGACAGAGTGATGAGAGCCGGAACGGGGCAGCAGGGTGGCTGATGATTATTGACAGGTCCCTATTGTCTATGGGACTGAGTCACCTCTTTTTCTTTACAACTCTAGGTGCCGGTTGCACAGCAGCCGGTTATATTTTAACCGTGATTAATTCCTCGAGAACCAATCAGAGAAGCCGTCTTATCAGAAAGGCCTTCTATGATTGGTTCTCGTGGAATTAATCACGGTTAAAATTTAACCGGCTGCTGTGCAACCGGCCTAGGGGTTTCTAGAAAGTACTGGCATAGAGAAACAATAGCATAAGTAGATATCCCATGGTATAGGGCGTTTATGTCTCAACTTTTACTGTTATCTCAAGCCGATTACTGTCGATTATTGTAGATTTTTACTGTTTTGGCCGGGTGAGATTGTATGAACGGCACAATATGAGAGACTGCCAGCGTCACATAGCTTTATGGGAAAGAACCACGTGGACTATCGGCTTGAGATAACAGAAAAAGTTACGACATAAACACCCTATACCATGGGATATCTACTTATGCTATTGTTTCTCTATGGTACTGGCTACTTCTGGTTTGTTTATTGTGTGGATAATAGGGAAGAAGCCTTGACCCTTCTGGATTGTTCTGGAATAAAAACATTGGGGTGTATATAGAGGGATCCCGGATCGCTCGCCTATTGTGAGGTCCACATTATAATGGCAGTGTACGATTGACAATACTGTTGCTGTCCTTTTCTATCAAATCTGGTGCTTCTACAATCAAGACTCCCTCTTCGATTATTATTTCTGAACTCAACTGATTGCAACAGAGCGAGAACCGTGATCAAAAGCGTTGGTGAAATTTTTCGAACGTCTCCTCACTCTTCTCCCATTTCTGTTGCTCATTTTTATTATTCATTCCAACAAAATTTCTTGGAGAGTAACGCTTTTTTGTTATCATACAACAAAACAGATAGCACTATCTCTCTCTCACTTTGCAATGTTGTCTATTTGCCAGAATATTTTATATTTACTTTTGACAGTGACTGTACAAAACTGAACAAACTATATTCTCAGCCGCCATTTTTTTCTTCATTCTATCAAAATACTTGAGTATACAAGTCGTATAATTAATTTAAAATGTATTTTTTAAACAATGAAATAATTTTTAAACATTACCTTATGAGAAACACAAATTAAAATACCTGAAATGACATTATTTAAAAGTTGATAACTAACCATCCTAGACTTCATCCATGCTAAAGTTAGCCTACCGGTATAGGTTAGACCTACTCGTAACGGTATAAATAATATTGAAAAGTTATTTCAGAATTAATCCATTGAAATTACTTATTTTTAAGTAGGATTTCTATTATTTTTAAAAGAAATTGGAATAAAATACCTACCAAATAACTCAATTTCTGTTGTTTTGAAATTCAGATTGTTGTATTACAGCTTTTTAAATTAGCCATCATTTCAGGTTTGTATAAAAATAAAAATCTGATCTCAGTCATGAAAGCAAATTTTTTAATCAAATTATGAAAAAATATATTTTCTTGATCAATTTGACATTAAATTGATTATTCTATCAAGGAAATGATAATTATTATTAGATTAAATTTAATAGGATGAATTGAGTAACAGCTGTGTACAGTCAGTGGCAAAATGGAGAGACTTGGCAACGTTTTACTCCTATCTTTTTCACTGCCATTATAACGTGGACCTCACTATAGTCAGTCGGTCAGTGAGTGATAAGCAAGACGTTCAGTGGTAAAGGAACAGAGTATCAGCCCTACCCAAGGCCTGGCAGCCCTGGCAGCCTGGTAATTGTGATAATTCTACAGTGACAGTTAAAGTGATAATTGTATAGTCACAGTATTGTAATATTTATCTAGTGTAGTATAGTGATAGTAATTATTATTGTCGTGACAGTTGTATCAAGATACGAGATACAGGACGGTGATACAGATACGCAAGCACGTGATACAGAACGGTGGTAAAGATACGTGACAAGCGAACTGTGATACAGAGTCCTGGTATAAGATACAGACAGTGATAGTGTTGCATACTGTGTTAATGAACTGTAAATATTAAGCTGCGTACACATATTCGCGCTTCCGACTCGCACCGAGCACGCTCCTCCCTCGTACCGCCCTCGTACCGCCCTAGTACAACCATCGAACTACAGTCGCTCCACCCACGCACCCATCATGAACGTTACGGAAGATGTTAGATCTTCTCGCGTTCCCCGGTCGAACCACTGTTGCTCGCCGGTCGATCATCAATCGCTCTGCTGGAGTAACGTTCGGTTGCGGAGCAGAGCGAAAGTCTGTACGCACCTTTAGAGACTGTGTTCATCATAAGTGATTAATCTTTTTATTGGCCATTTGAATAGCCTACCTTCTTAGTTGATTGAATAATTGCCTGTAGAAGAGTAAATTATCTGTTATTTTGTGAGTCAATCGTTTCATCTATTCAGTTTAGATTAAAATAAAGCGCATTTTTGTCAGCTCATTCCATAGTTTGAGAACCCACAAAAACTAGGTTTTTGTAGAGTGAAAATTTGTAACAATAGTAATATGTGAATAGTAATTATTATGGAAATCAGGATATTGAGGATATAATCAGCATAATATTGTTCTATATGAGTCTAAAGTAGTTGATTGAATGCAATCAATATTAGATGGATATTTTTTATTGTTTTTAGGTAAAGAGATCCAGCTGAAGCATCGAGCTCCCGTGATAGGCATCAATGTGATAGACAGCCTGTGCTACCCAGTGGATCCCGTTGCCAAGCACGGGCTCAACCCACCGCACCGCGTTATCATATCGTCCGAGGAACAAATCAAGGTCAGTTGCTCTACAATTTATGGTCGATAATATTCTTCTCTCAGGAATAATATGTTCACACTAAAGTGAGGCACAGTATGGGAGACTACCAGCGTCACATAGCACCACCAAAAATAATAATTATTTCACGTTTCACATTGAATATATGACATCAAAACTTATCTAATTTTTCTTGAATGTAATTTGAAATATTATTTTTACTTTCCTTGCCCTATTACCATAGGTAAGGAAAGTATTGCTTTCCAAAAAAAATTAAGGTACCCTAATTTCAAGTTTTCTATACGTTTCAAGGTCCCCTGAGTCCAAAATCATGATTTTTGGGTGTTGGTCTGTGTGTATGTCTGTGAACACGATAACTCCATTCCTAATTAACCGATTGACTTGAAATTTTAAACATAAGGTCCTTATACCATGAGGATCCGACAATAAGAATTTCAATAAAATTGAATTCATAATGGCGGATAATTACTAAAAAACCATGTTTTTCACGGTTTTTTCGAAAACGGCTCTAACGATTTTCTTCATATATATACCATGGATAGCTATTTATAAGCCCTATCAACTGAAATGAGTCTCATTTCTGGGAAAATTTCAGGAGCTCCGTAATATTCTTGAGAAAAATGGCGGATAATGACTAAAAAGCCATGTTATTCTTGGTTTTCTCAAAAACGGCTCTAACGATTTTCTTCAAATTTATACCATGGATAGCTATTTATAAGCCCTATCAACTGACACGAGTCTCATTTCTGGGAAAATTTCAGGAGCTCCGTAATATTCTTGAGAAAAATGGCGGATAATTACTAAAAAAAACATGTTTTTCACGATTTTCTCAAAAATAACTTGACCGATTTTTTTCAAATTCATACCCTGTATAGTTATTTATCAGCTCTATCAACTGGCATGAGTCTTCGTTCTTGGAAACTAATGGGGGGTCCACCCCATCCTTGAGAAATAAACTTAGTAACCTCCTTCTCGTGCATGAGGTAGGTAGGTAGCGCAGTTCATAATAAGAAAACAAAGTCGAGTTATTTCATCTGTAGAACAGCTGTTTCGACGACTTTAAAAAATGACGACTAAAAAAATCATCGAATTTCACAGTTTACACAAAGGAGAAAGTACTCAATTATATATACACATATACAGAAGTCTGATCGTAGTTTCAAATATGAGCAAGGAAAGTTGTGTTAGTGTACTACACCAGATTTTTGTCATAGTCATTCAATTTCAGCTGTTTTACATCCATGAAATCAAGCCGGTAAACAGCTGATTGAAGAACAAATAAACATATGATTCTCATTACAGCATACTATACTGTAATAAAATCATATGTTTTCTTTACAGTCGAGTATGTCTCCTAGTTCAGAATTTGGAACAGCAAAACTGCCGCCTTTTAGCGCTCCAGGTGGATGTTTTGTCAACTACAATCAAGAAATTCCTGATTCGAAACTTGTAAACTGGGTTATGTTTATAGAATGCATGTAGTAATGTCAGCACAAGCAGTTAATGTTTTCTGTTTCTCAATTATTCTTTTCTAGATTATTATGACAAAAAATAGTGTAAGTTACTCGGACGTGAATGTCTTTTGCAGTGCTCGAATGAAATTCGACTAGAAACATCATTCTCGCCTGCAAAACGGCCCTTCCCGTCCTTGTGACTTAAGATACTATTTGCGAGTTGAAGATTTATTCGCGGATTTAATTATTAATTGTAATTTTGATAAAGCGACGAGATCTCCAATGTGTAAATTAAAACATGTGTTTCATCACGTTTCTTGAAGGTAATATTATGATTTTAGCTTCATGCTGTACAAACAAGAGTGAGTTGGCTTTTGGTCTGCGAGTCAAGGTCTGGATTGTATCATAAAAATAGATTTTGAATTTTTCTTTTGAGGCCCATACTTTTCCAAACGTTCTGTGAGCTACAGGTGCTTGTGTTAAAGCATTGCTTACCTGAAGGGATCTTGTCTTGAGAAATCAATTATAGGCTGTCTCAGTCCGGGCAGTTTAAACCTACATAATTGTATTTTCGGGATTTGGGTTATTGTAGGGAAAGGTAGTGTTTCTATCAATCATCTTGTAAAAGTTTCTTATATATTTTTATATTAACGTCGGGAGTGATCTTTATCCGGACCCTGAGGTGCAGGTCAAAGTTTTTTGTACAGTTTTCAGTCCCAAAAAATATTTTAATAATATTTGTTTTTCTAAGCCTGAGCGACCACAGCATTGCAAGCGAGTAGCTGTAATTATTGTTTGTTTATAAATAATTCATATCAATCTAATTATAATAATAATATTTTATTCTCAACAAAAGTATAACAAAAACAATGTAATGCAGTTGAAAAACGTCACAGATAAATAACATAATAACATATAATATCAATCTTAAAATAAAACTCTAATAACATTTAACAATTCATTGAATTTGCAAAATTTAGATAATAATTTTTTTCACTCTAACAAGAATTCGTCAACCTCATAGAAAGCCTTCTCACTGAGAAAAGAATATAGTTTTGTTTTGAATTGTTTTTCTTCAACAATACTTCTCAAATCATCCGGAAGTTTCGCAAAAAACTTTTGTCCCCTATAAGTAGGTGTTTTCTCAAATACACTCAGCCTATGTCTCTCAACTGAAATGTTATTCCTTCCTCTAGTGTTATAGCCATGAATATCTGAGTTAACTTGGAATGAATTCAACCTATCCTTCACATGTAATATTGATTTGAAAATGTACAATGATGGAACAGTTAAAATACTTAGGCTACTGAAAGACTCCCGGCATGTCTGTGGAAATTTGAGCCCCTCCAGGTATCTTATTGCGGACTTTTGCAAAACAAAAATTCTTTGAATGTTTTGCTTCGAGGTACTCCCCCATAATTCAATGCCATAAGCAATGTGGGATTCAATCAGTGCATAGTAGACACTTTTTGCTGTTAAATTAATATTTAAAAACTAGTAATCTTGTTTGTTTATAATAAAAATCATATTTGTTTAACGTAACGATATCGGTTTAAATAAATTGTTTAGTAATACTGTTCACTTTGATTATCAATTACATCCACCAAAACTCTTATAGTTACATCTCTTTCCTTCCCACCATTACAAATATCGTATTGTGTTTTGTAATTGTTGTTGAAATTTGTTGTTGTAGATCTTCACACTGCCACAACTGAAGCCTTTCAACAAACTGAAGTTGACTGCGGCCGAGGGAGCACGCGTGCGCAGAACGGCACTGGCCGAATTTAGGGCGGCGCCTGGTGTGGAGCATGCCCAAGTCGACCAAGTATGTCTGCTCTGCCTTACCAACCTCGGCGACACCATTGTGCTGAGTTTGCCCGATCTCAGGAGGCAAATTAATGCGGCCGTTATTCGCAAGGAGGATATCAAGTGAGTGTGTAATAATAATTAAGAATTATTTTTGGTAAACCCCCCAGATATCCCTGTCGAGAACTTTTCCTTAGTAGCAAGATACTCACACTGCCATCACTGTATATCTTGGAGATCTGTACTTACACTCACAAAAACCTACCAAGCAATAATGAAATCCACAGGTACAATACAAGGCACTTAACCTCCCTATCCAGTGGCTGCTCACACCACTTAGGCCACTTTAACCTTAAGGTTCAGTAACCTGAGCGTAGTTTCAGTAATTGTGTACTTATACTTTATATATATATATATATATATATATATATATATATATTATATATCATATATTATATTATGTGGATCTAATTGGTTCATACTTGGGTCGCAGAATGCAATTTGTCTATAGAAACGGCGAATTCTCAGGTGGTAAGCTGGTTAGATATGGTGTCCCCCATGGTTCAATACTTGGTCCACTGTTGTTTATCATTTACATAAATGATTTGTCAGGTGTGATAAGGAACTGCTGTGATCAAAACCCAACCCTATCTTTTTGCCGATGACCTGGGCTTATTGGTGAATGGGACGGGAAAACAAAATGTTGACACAGTTGTTGAATTGAGCACATCAAACATAATGGATTGGTGTGCTTCAAACAATTTGTTTCTCAACCTCCTGAAAACCTGTGACCTACAGTTTAGCTTCAACCCTAGGTTTACTGGCACAGATTCCCACAAATTCCTGGGTATCATGCTTGACTCGAATTTAAATTGGAAAAAGTACATTGATTATACAGCTGGTAAACTAAGTAAGGGTTTGTTTGTCCTACGTAGATTAACTCACATAGTTAATCATGAAGTTTTAATAAGTGTCTTTTATGCTCTCATCCATAGCCATTTAGCCTATGGGATTCAGCTCTGGGGAAATTGTTCGGCATCTGTTAAACTTTTCAGACTCCAGGAGAAGGCCATTCGAATAATTTGCCAGGCACCAACCCTTGCAACATGTAGGCCACTTTTTCGTAAACTAGGCGTCTTGACTCTCCCATCTTTATATGTTTTTACTTGTCTGATGTACATGAAAAAGAACCTTAATGAATATAGTCGAAATGGTGACATACATAATTATCATACCAGAGGAAGGTTAAATCTCAGAATTGATTCTCACCAATATGCGAGTACCCATAGGAATTGGAGAAACATGTCCATTAAGCTATTCAATGAGCTTGCCCCTGAAGTAAGACTGTTGAGTACCTCAAGAGTCACACATAAAAGGCTTACTTACAGAAAGATGTCTTTATTCTGTTGGAGAATTTTTTGAATAGCTTCAGTGTTCATCTGTTTAACTGTAGCAGCTTTGTTGTGACTTGTGTTGGATCCCGTTTTAATACCTGCTATTTATCAATTGCTGTTGTTAATTACTATTTGCCAATTTAGTTGTAATTTTTTTTTACAAAAATACTACTTTGACTAACTATATTATTATTTTTTTTAAAATATTTTGACTGTTTTTAATTTTATTGTATATTGACGTTTGTTACAACACTTTGTGTTTTATGACAATAAAGGATTTTTGATTATTGATTATACTGTGTATAAATGTACATTGTATGCTGTATTTTGTTGGAAACAAATAAATTCAATTCAATTCATAGAACCGCCATGTTTGAAAAATCTCCGCAATATATGGGCCCAAAAATGTATAATAGGCTCCCTCAGGATATTAGAGACATGGCGGACTTATTGAGAGGATTGTTAAGAGGCTGTTGCTTGAAAGTCCATACTATTCTGTGGATGAATTTCTGCAGGAGTAATACCGGGTGTCCCACGAAGAGGTTTACAAGTTTAATTTTACATTACGTGCCCATTCTTGCACCGATTTTTTTTAAATTTTACACAGTTTACAAAGTAGGCTCTGAAAATATTCTGGGAAAATTTCAGCTCTCTAACCTTCGTAGAAACAAAATGGCGGCATATTGAAAATTTTACCAATTCGCTTACTACTTTCATGAGTTATTATCTTATTTGTTTACTACGTTGCATTAGTATTGCCTCATTTGATGTTACCAGAAATGGATCAAGCAATCTTCCAACAAGATGGTGCTCCACCTCATTTCGCAAATCATGTTAAGCAATTACTAAATGACAAACTTCATGGCCGTTGGATTGGTCGTGGAAGTGATTTTTAGATTGGCCGGGGTGATCACCAGATTTAACTGTTTGTGACTTCTTTTTATGGGGTTACTTGAAGGAGAAAGTTTATACCCATAAATTCAATAATGATGTGGAACTAAAACAATCAATAGAAGAGGAACTTCTCCGGATAGTTTCATTGTGAGAGCTTACGAATCATTTCTTAAGCGCTGTTATCAGTGTGTTGCTGTGAATGTATTTCAATTTAAATAATTTTGGATTTCAAGGTTTTTCATTAGGCTATGTTCTAGTTTTTTTTTTGTATTTTTTTTTTATGGGCAATAAGATGTTTAAAAAAAAAATGAAATCCACACGTACAATACAAGGCACTTAACCTCCCTATCCAGTGGCTGCTCATACCACTTAGGCCACTTTAACCTTAAGGTTCAGTAACCTGAGCGTAGTTTCAGTAATTGTGTACTTATACTTTTTATATTATGTATACTGTGTATAAATGTACATTGTATGCTGTATTTTGTTGGAAACAAATAAATTCAATTCAATTCATAGAACCACCATGTTTGAAAAATCTCCGCAATATATAGGCCCAAAAATGTATAATAGGCTCCCTCAGGATATTAGAGACATGGCGGACTTATTGAGAGGATCGTTAAAGAGGTAAAGAGGCTGTTGCTTGAAAGGCCATACTATTCTGTGGATGAATTTATGCAGGAGTAATACCGGGTGTCCCACCAAGATGTTTACAAGTTTAATTTTATATTACGTGCCCATTCTTGCATTGAATTTTTTTTTTAATTTTACACAGTTTACAAAGTAGGTTCTGAAAATATTCTGGGAAAATTTCAGCTCTCAGTGGAGAGAAACAATGAATCTTCATTTCTGAATTCTAAACAGTTTTTTGACTTCAGTCACAAGTATGAGCTCAAGTCAGCATTCGTTGAATAAGGAGCATGGACATTATTTATAGATTATGATGAAGTTCGAACTTGGGTGATGGAAAATGCGTTGGTGAATTGATTGATTGATTGATTGAGTACTTTATTTATGTAGATTACAATATATACTGGCTTATATACTTATATGCAATAGCTTACAATACAGCAAAATTATAGATGAATTTACATAATATAGACTAAGAAAATAATTATTGAACTGTATATGATATGAAAAGCAATTTGTAATATAATACTATAGATAATAATCATATTGTTATGCATGTACATAAATTGGCGGAGCTTTGGACATATCAATGTCCATTCTTCGGAAAGAATATTAAAATATCCTCCCCACTAACTCTCTACCAAAATTGATGAGATGACAACGGCGGGATTCGAACCCACGAACCAGGCGGTGCTAGCAGACCGAAGTTTGTAATGCTCCTTAACACTAGACCAATCCGGCTGACAATTATTATATTAGTATATTTTTTGTGTTTTGAATATATTTCACTAACAATAATTTTGATTTTGTCTTTTTCAGCGGCATTTCGAGCCTGGCATTCACGTCGTACGGCGAAGGCGTCTACCTGCACTCTAGCAGCGAGCTACAACGCGTGACCGTGTCTGCATCACGCGTCACGTTGCCACACTGCCGTCTGCACCTGCCCGCATCTGCACGCAACCAGTTGCAGCAAGCTGATGCAGCCGACTCGTCGGACGATTTCGTCGGATGACTCGTCGGACGACTCGTCGTCATCGTCGTCGTCGTCGGCAAGCAGTGCTAGCAGTCAACCGCAGCTACAGCAGCTAAACAAAGGTTCGATGCTTGTAACGTCTTCTAGTCAAAGTTGAGAGGCCAGGTCAAAGTGAGCCAGCCGCTGCAAGTGAGTCACATACACGCCGAAGTTTGTGTGGGGTGTGTCGTCCTATGCTGTGTCCTGTGCTGTGATGTGCTGTGCTGTCCTCGCTTATTTATTCATTCATTTATTTATTCATCTTACACATTATATTTTAACTGTGACAAAAATCGGAGCGATGGCGAGCGCTGGCAAACCACCCATCCACACTCTTGCGCTCGTCGTCATTCGTACGCATTGGGCGAGAGTGTGGATGCGACAATAGAGTGTGATCTAAAACACTATAGTGAGGTCCACGTTATAATGGCAGTGGAGAAAGATAAAAACTGGGCCCTACACCTAATCCACACTATCGCCCAGTCACTGAGCAAGTGGCTTGCCTATAGTGAGGTCCATGTTGTAATGGCAGTGGAGAAAGATAGGAGAACAGAACAACGTTGCCGATCCTCTGTCTTGACAATGCCTTCTATAGACGGTTCAATTCAATTCAAATATTTTTATTCAACAAATGTACAGATACATTGAATAACGTCATATATAATAAAATAACAAAACACACAAAACAGTCATAAGAAATTCATCGGTAGCTGATACAGGTTTATTGATGTAATATCAACTGTTCATTCTCGTTTAAAATAATCAATTATATTTTATTAAGCAAGAAATTATATCTTTCAATAATTTCATAATGAATTTTCATAATTAAGATGAAATATTTTGTTAAATATTAATTCTACATTGCTGAAAGACGATCTGGCAACAGAGCAAAGCGAGAAAGAGATCCGCTTTGTTAAATGATTGACAAGGATAGCAATTCCATTGCTAATCAAATACTGCCATTATAACGTGGACCTCACTATATACAAGAGCATTTTGAGTATCATTTCGATAAGTTAATCATTGATACTCTTAAATTACGGCCCCAAAAGTTTACTATTCACAATTGATTTGGTAAACTGAGCCTTAAGGCTGGCCGCTAACGGTTGAACATGTCACGGTTACACACAGTCATTGTTGTGTCATCACAGCAAAACGCTTCGAGCAACACTTTTTGAGGTTAGGTTTTCGTATTTTCAATTCATGTTGTTTATTTTTTCTCTGCTGCTCTATTTGAGGTTAAACTATTTTCCATCATTATAGTTTGTAATTTCCCAGTGGTCTATTTATCGTTATTGGTAGTTTTTTTTTTTTTTTTAGTTAGAAGCCTCTCGCTGAAGACAGTGTATGTGTCTACACGTTTAACCGTTAGTGAGCAGCCTAATGCATGTTTTTAAATTGGGTCAAAACATTTTGCTTCACTATGTGTGCTGCCGCCTCCATTTGAATACATGCATTACATTCAACACTCTCAGTTCCGCTTGCACAAAAGCCGGTTAAATTGTTAATTCTGATTAATTTCACGAGAACCAATCAGAAAAGCCGTCGTTTCAAAAAGGTCTTCTATGATTGGTAGTCATGAAATTAATTACAATTAAAATTTAACCGACTTCTGTACAACCGGGAATCAGGCTGGTAGCTACCTTCGCTGCTCCACTATGTTTTTACCCTTAATGTTGGGTGTGTTGTCCTGTCATCACCCTTTCCATGTGTTATTATTTTTGTGGCTCAAAATTAGTGTGTTCATTAGTTTTATTCATCAAATCATTGAATCATTATTGCCTGGAAGTCAGTCTGGATGTAGTTGTTATGTCTGGTATTAGAATCGTATTTGTTAACTTTTTAATAATATATTATAGTGAGGTCCACGTTATAATGTCAATGTACGATTGACAATACTGTTGCTGTCCTTTTCTATCATACAACAAAACAGATAGCGCTATCTCTCTCTCTCGCTTTGCAATGTTGTCTGTTTGCCAGAATATTTATTTTTTCTTTTGACAGTGACTGTACAAAACTGAACAAACAATTCTCAGCCGCCATTTTTTTCTTCATTCTATCAAAATATTTTAGTACACAAGTCGTATAATTGATTTAAAATGTATTTTTGAAACAATGAAATAATTTCCAGACTTTACCGCATGAGAAACACAAATTAAAATACCTGAAATGGCATTTTAAAAGTTGATAACTAACCATCCTAGACTTCATGCTTCAGTCAGCCTACACGTATAGGTTAGACCTACTCGTACCGGTATAAATAATATTGAAAGGTTATTTCAGAATTATTTTCATGGAAATTATTTTAAATAGGATTTCTATTATTTTTAATAGAAATTGGAATAGAATACCTACCAAATAACTTAATTTCTGTTGTTTTGAAATTCAGATTGTTGTATCACAGCTTTTTAAATTAGCCGCCATTTCAGGTTTGTATAAAAATAAAAATCTGATCTCAGTTATGAAAGCAAATTTTCAAATCAAATTATGAAAAAATATATTTTCTTGAATAATTTGACATTAAATTGATTATTTTATCAAGGAAATGATAATTATTATTATTAGATCAAATTTAATGGGATGAATTGAGTAGCAGCTGTGTACACTCAGTGACAAAATGGAGAGACTTGGCAACGTTTTTCTCCTATCTTTCTTCACTGCAATTATAACGTGGACCTCACTTTAGGGTATGATCACATTGGTTGCAAGTATGTGCAAGTGCAAGCTTAGTTATCAATCAGCAAGCGTGCAGATGAGAATTAAAATGTTGAAGGAGTAATAGGAACACTCACACTGAAGGCGTGCACTTGCTTGTGGCGTTCAGTGTGAGCAGCTACAGGCAAGTCACAACGTGTTTCTATGGATCTTTCCAGATTTTGTTTATCATCTGCGCGCTTGGTCATGCTTGCAGATAAGTGCACCCATCATACCCTAGTTACAAACTGCAACATAGTGGAGCGGCGAAGAAAGTAATTCATTTTAAATTAATTACACATTAATTTTTAACACTCTCAGTTACCTTCAACGCTCCATCATGTTTTGATCCTTAGGGCCAAGCCATATGCAACGTTTTTCCAGGCGTTTCCAGACGAGTCGGCAGGGCATGAATCTCTCCGATTGGCTGATTAGGTTGGTGTTTGGGAATCAGCTGTTAATCAGCCAGTCGGAGAGCTTCATGACCTGTCTGAAAGTGATGTTTCATCATTCTATATAAGACAATAATAAGAATTACTTAAGACAATATATTCATAATAATAAATTATTATAAAATTTGTTACATGCGAAGTAGAGACGAATTGGATCTTATATTTTCAATAAAGTAAGGTTAGAAATGGAGTGGCATGGAACTGAAGTAGTGACAATGAGCAAGAAAGTCGTCAGGTCGAGAGACTGGAGTATCCTCGACTGGAGTCGTATCATTTGAGTCAAGGTAGTGTGAGCCTAAGGCTCAACTCACACTTACGCGACTCAGGTTGAGAAGAGACTCGACTCTAGTCGAGAACATGTGTTTCCAAATGGTGACATTCAGACCAGCCGATTCTAGCATAGAGAAACAATAGCGTAAGTAGATATCCCATGGTATAGGACGGTTATGTTGCAACTTTTACTGTTATCTCAAGCCGATTACTGTCGATTTATTATCGTTGATTTTTACTGTTTTTTTGGGGTGAGAGTGTATGAACGGCACAGTTTGAGAGACTACGATCGTCACACAGCTTCACGGGAAAGAACTATGTGTACTATCGGCTTGAGATAACAGTAAAAGTCGCGACATAAACGTCCTATACCATGGGATATCTACTTACGCTATTGTTTCTCTATGATTCTAGTCTCCGCGACGTCACATTTTAAAACATATGCTCTCGACTAGAGTCGAGTCTCTTCTCGACTTGTATCGCGAAAGTGTGAGTTGAGCCGTTGTGTTATGGTTTCTACAAAATATTCCTTGAACGTTTCAAGGAATTATAATTCCTTGTTGAAAGGCTTTTTGAATTTGCTATTACTATGAGCTAATCATTGTTTATTTGAGTATGTTTATTGTTGAGTGATTGTAATCCTATTTTACAATGAGCTGTTTGATTTTAGACTGTTTGAGCGATATGTTATTTTTGTGCTACTATTTTATAATACAATGAGCTAATGACTGTTTGAGTGACTTCATTTTTGTGCTTGTTTTCTGTAGACGTAGCCAGTAAGCCTACAGCCGAGCAGCCGGAGAAGAAAAAAGAAGAAATTACGTCATTGAGTGCAGTGGTGGGGGAAAAGGAGGTGGAGGGGGTGGAAGGGGGAGCAGTGGTGGTGGTGGAGAACGGTGTGGCCGAAAGGAACGGAGAGACAGAGAGAGAAGGAGAGGGTGAGGGAGAGACAGAAGAGAGAGAGCAGGACGTGACTGCACTCAGTCTGAGTGTTGGAGACATCACCATCGATTCTGTCAAGGATCATCTTGTCAAGTTAGTTCATTCATTCATTATAATATTCATCCATTCATTCATTTATTGTCCAATGAATTACTCTAAAATAGTACTACTCTACAATAGTACTGCTCTAAGGGTACAAACACACTGAAAGCGTGGCGTGGCGTGGTCAGAGCGTCCATGATAGACACAGGAAGCGTCTGAGCGTCAAGGGGGCGCGACAGTCGAGACCGACGACATTTGAGGCCTACGACCGTAGAGGACTGTTTTACAGTCCTCTACGGTCGTAGGCCTCGAGTGTACGAAAATTAGAGTGGCCTCAACTGTCGCCTAACGCAGGCGACATTTGAGGCCACTTTTTCAGGAGTCCTCTACCGTCGCTGGCCTCGAATATCGCTGGTCTCGACTGTAGGGCCTGTACAAAAATTAGAGACTCGCTTGCAGCAGGCGACAGTTGAGGACACATCCTACTGCGATTCCAGACAAAATACATTTTATAATGATTTTAACTTCTGATTTGTTGAAAACTAAATAATGGAAACTTCCTTCATAAAAAACCATATGAACTTTGAAGGTAGATAGTGCTTATCCTTGAAGGATTTTCAGAACGATCATCTTTGTGAAGAATTGCAGCTTAATCAGTCAAGTATTTCAAGCGTGATGAGCTCACATACAAACAGACAGAAAGACAGACACCATCTCGTCTTATAGATGGATAGAAGATAGATAAATATTTATATTTGTCAATGAACAGGCATAATGCAGTAGTAATGGATTCCCATTACTTAAAAATATGTTTAGGGACCATCATCCAAGTACTGGAATGTATATGACTTGACCACCTTTGTTGACAAAACTCAATTGGAGGAGTCCTCTGCCGTCGCAGGTCTCGACTGTCGGGGCTGTACAAAAATTAGAGTGGCCTTAACTGTCGCCTAACGCAGGCGACATTTGAGGCCACTTTTTCAGGAGTCCTCTGCCGTCGCAGGTCTCGACTGTCGGGGCTGTACAAAAATTAGAGTGGCCTCACTGTGTCGCCTAACGCAGGCGACATTTGAGGCCACTTTTTCAGGAGTCCTCTACCGTCGCTGGCCTCGAATGTCGCCGGTCTCTACCGTCGCTGGTCTCGACTGTCGCAGGACTCTTCTGTCGTTTGCCTCGTTTGACATCGACCCGAGCGTCAAACGTCAAGGGCCTAGAAAGTGGCGTTGTCTAGTTTGCACGAACATTACTTTGTGAGAATAATAACGTGAAGTATTGGATATTAGCTAAGCCTGCTAGGACGGAGTGGGTTAATTAAATTAACTTGAATCGTCGACTATTTTGTACTTAGAAAGCGGTCAGGTGTTCCTAATTCCAGCGGTCTTATGAGGATTTATAATCTGTATAAAATAAGTTGTGACTTGGAGAAAACATCCTTGTTGCCAAGTTGTGCGAAATTTCAATCGTCTCATGCAAGTCCATATGACTGGATGTATTCAAATTGACAACTCTGCATCGCTGTCATAAGGGCTTGCATGAAAAGATGGGAATTTCAGACAATTTGGCAACATGAAATATTTTCTCCAAGTCTCAAAATTTTTTGTCAAAAAGTGATAGATGTTATTAATAATTCTCAAATGGCAAGTCTTGAACTTTACATTAGTTTTAATAAAATCATTTTTTCCCTTCCCACTAATGTTTTATGGCGTTTTTATATGTTCCCGTTATTCTGGGTCACGCGGTACTTGAAAATTTTCAATGGAAGCCTATCAGCTGACATTCGTTCTACATTCTCTTTACATTGTTGGTGATACGTTGCAACTCTCTCATTCGAGAAGAATCTCTGTGTGTAGGGAGCTTCCTCCATCTAGGGATCTAGGGTCTTTGAAGAATATTACCCGGCTCACCATACCTTGCCTATATGCCGTTTCAAAGTCACCGAGGCAAAGCTACGGGACCCGAAACTGTATGTAATAAAACTTCCAAAATCTTATGTATACTTCTTATTTTCTTTTTGCAATTTGTATTTGTTTTCTTTCATCTTATACTTGGAATCTTTGAAGTGTCATATTTATTCTGTCTAATTGAATAGACTTGAAACGTTGTCGAAAATCCACTTTAATTAATTAATATTTTACAGGAGCATTTTGTCCAAGTTTATTAATTTTTTGTAACTCGTTTTTTGTAACTGGGCACCCGCCGAAAAACCTTCGGGTTTGGCAGGACCCTCAATCGTTTGAATTGCGAATAAAAATTTTGATTGATTGATTTGATTTTCCCCAAGTAGCCTATTGAAATGAATGTGCTTTCTTTGTAAAAACGAAATAAATAAATAGAATGAAACATTTGAATAAATGTTGCCACTTTTGCAGTTCGAGTACACTGTCAGAGGAGAGCAGTCATAACCAGAGTGCTACCAGCACAACACGGGTGGTGACAACAACAGTGACCAACAACAAGGTGGAACAACAACAGCAACAACAAGAAACAGCTGTTGCGACCATCAAGCGTACAGTCATCACAACAAGTAGTACTACCACCACCACCAACAACCAGGCCGCTTCACCACCGCAAGACAGTGAGTAGTACAGTCTGCCACAAAATTCGCTTCATTCGTTGATAATTTCATTCAGTACTTTATATTGAATGATACTTTTATTCATTGATACTTTCATTCAGTGATATTTCCATTCATTGTTACTTCATTCAGTTATACTTCAATCATTAATACTACCATTCATTGATACTTTGAACTCGCTTCTACAGGAAGAAGAGACTCATAAAATCTATGCATTTGTTTATTTACAATCACAAATCATTATTGAAAGGGAACATTTGGCTCAGCCGGAAACTATTCTGGTATGATCACATTGAATGTGTGTATTTTTGATGCATGATCAAACGCGCAGATGAGATACAAAATCTGGGAGGGGCGTAATAGACGTAAGGATTCTACTGAAAGTCAACTATCAGTCCAATTTGGAATTCGAGAGCGAAACTGCCCTTATTAAACTAGAAAAATGGATACAAGTTGATTATGAATACTATAGTGAGGTGCACGTTACAATGGCGGTGGAGAAAGATAGGCAAACAACGTTGCCGAACCCCTATCTTGTCAATGCCTTCTATAAACGGTAGCTGATACAGGTTTATTGATGTGATACTAAATGTTCACTCTCGTTTAAAATAATCAATTATATTTTATTAAGCAAGAATAGTATATTTCCCACCTAGAGCAGAAAATGAGATTTTTTCCAGCTCGAAATCGTTTTTCAAAGATTGAAGAAAGAAGAAAAATGTTGTGTACATCACGAGCGAAAAATACTTTTCTCCCTCAGGAAAATTGTTGCCCTAGGCTTCGCCTCGGCTTCAAACTTCCCACAGGGAGAAAAGTCCTACTTTTCACTCTAGATATACAAATAACTATTTTGCAATTTATATTTGTTTTCTTTCATCTTATACTTGGAATCTTTGAAGTGTCATATTTATTCTGTCTAATTGAATAGACTCAAAACGTTGTCGAAAATCCACTTTAATTAAATAAAAATTAATATTTTACAGTAGCATTTTGTCTAAGTTTATTTTTTGTAACTGGGCACCCGCCGAAAAACCTTCGGGTTTGGCAGGACCCTCAATTGTTTGAAGTGCGAATAAAAATTTTGATTGATTGATTTGATTTTTCCCAAGTAGCCTAATGAAATGAATGTGCTTTCTTTGTAAAAATGAAATAAATAAATAGAATGAAACATTTGAATAAATGTTGCCACTTTTGCAGTTCGAGTACACTGTCAGAGGAGAGCAGTCATAACCAGAGTGCTACCAGCACAACACGGGTGGTGACAACAACAGTGACCAACAACAAGGTGGAACAACAACAGCAACAACAAGAAACAGCTGTTGCGACCATCAAGCGTACAGTCATCACAACAAGTAGTACTACCACCACTACCAACAACCAGACCGCTTCACCACCGCAAGACAGTGAGTAGTACAGTCTGCCACAAAATTCGCTTCATTCATGGATAATTTTATTCATTGAAACTTTCATTCAGTGATATTTCCATTCATTTTTACTTCATTCAGTTATACTTCAATCATTAATACTACCATTCATTGATACTTTGAACTCGCTTCTACAGGAAGGAGAGACTCATAAAATCTATGCATTTGTTTATTTACAATCACAAATCATTATTGAAAGGGAACATTTGGCTCAGCCGGAAACTATTCTGGTATGATCACATTGAATGTGTATATTTGCAAGTGCACGCGTGCTCATGCATGATCAAACGCGCAGATGAGAAACAAAATCTGGAAAGAGCCGTAATAGACGTAAGGATTCTACTGAAAGTTAACACTCAGTCCAATTTGGATTTGGAGAGCGAAACTGCCCTTATTAAACTAGAAAAATGGATACAACAAGTTGATTATGAATACTATAGTGAGGTCCACGTTACAATGGCGGTGGAGAAAGATAGGCGAACAACGTTGCCGAACCCCTATCTTGTCAATGCCTTCTATAAACGGTAGCTGATACAGGTTTATTGATGTAATATTAAATATTCATTCTCGTTTAAAATAATCAATTATATTTTATTAAGCAAGAAATTATATTTTCCAACAATTTCATAATTAAGATGAAATATTTTTTTATTAATTATACATTGTTAAAAGGCGATCTGGCAACAGAGGAAAGCGAGAAAGAGATAGCGGTATCCGCTTTGTTGAATGATAGACAAGGATAGCAATACAATTGCTAATCAATCGTTGACCTCACTATAGTAAATGTAGAGAAATACTATTCCGTGCAACAAAAGAGGGATCTCAAAGATAAAATAGAATCCGTAATAGCTATTTATGTATTAAGAGCGTAATGCGCGACTTGATCGCTCGCGCAAAACAGTTGCAAGAGCGATAAAGAAGCTTTACGCGCGAATTACATACAACATTTTCTCTACAACTGCACAAACCTGTTAAATCACTTATATCTGGCGGAGTTTATAATAATTCGTCTACACTGATATCTTCTGATTGGTTTGCAGCTAATGGTTTTTCTATTGAACCAAGCAAGACACAGACAGTTGTCTTCAGTTTAAGACCATATGTGAGCGACCCCTCGATTTCTAATAAGGCCAGATTTCTTGGACTGACGGTGGATAACGATCTGTCTTGGGCTCCTCATATTGATACGGTTTTAGATAGGTTGTCTCGAGTGAACTTCCTCTTACTGCGTTTGATGTCATGTTTGCCTTTTGAATATGTAAAATCTTCATATTTTGCTCTGTTCCAGTCGGTTCTGTGGTATGGTCTGTGGTTCTGGGGTAATGCTACCAGGATTGGAGAGGTATTATAATGCAGAAGAGAGCTATCAGAATAATGAGTAGAGCCGATAGAATGGCCCACTGTAAGCCACTTTTTGTTGAGCTTGGCATTCTTACGGTAGTGAATCTGTATATATTCAGTAGCCTTGTTCACACTCATAAGTGTAGAAAAACGCTCCAATGTAGATCGAACGTTCATGGGATTAATACTCGACATAGTCATGACATCAACATTCCTTTTGTCCGTCTGGAAAGGCTAAGGTCCAGCCATCTGATAATGGGTAGACGTTTATTTAATAAATTACCCCTCAAGTTTAGAGACATGAGAACCATAGAGTTCAAAAAACTCTACATACGTGGCTCTGCGCTAACCCCTTCTATCATGTTGACGAGTTTTTTGAGCTGCCTGAATCCAGCTTAGACCTGTAATGCTATAAAAACCATTGAAACCATAAAGGCATATTAATTTGACTAGTACTCTATTATGTATGTGTTCTAATATTTTGACGTGATCTCATGCATCAATAGATGTTTCATGGATCGAGAAATATATCTATCTATCTATCCATCATGGCTGTAGAATCGGTACAATTACCGACTTTTTAGGTTAAGAACTGACCGAGAGTGGTTTGTCTTTTGGCGAGATGCTTATCATCAGCTGATTAGCGAGCGTAAAGAAACTTCTGCGCATGCGCGAATGATTTGCGAGCGTAAAGAAAATTTACTGCGCATGCGCAGATGGTTAGCGAGCGATAAAGTAGATTCTCCTCAGAAATAAGCTGTTTTACGAGGAGAATTGAGTATGTAAATTCTTTCTTTACGTGCAGTTGTAGAAAAATAATATTAGAGTGCTGAGAGTTGTAATAGACTCTGATCTTTCATGAAAACAGCATCACGAATATGGTTGATGTTTGTTTGTTTGAAATATCTTCCTGGAGAGTATAGGAAACCGTCAAATGTCAAATACCTTGAAAACAAACCCATTGAACTTGCCTGTAACTGCTCACACTGAACGCCACCAGAAAGTGCACGGGCTCAGTGTAAGTATTCCTTTGGCTCTTTACAGAATTTTATTTAATCTGCGCGCTTGGTCATGCATGACCTCGCTTGCACTTGCATTCATGTGACCACACCTTAGACCAGTTATAGAATAGACACGCTGGGAAGTCTAGCCTCTGAAGCCAACATCTACTGTCATATCACCAATCTTGACGTCACGCATCGTATAGAAAAACTTTCAGATTGTGTCTATTTCAGATTCATGGTTTTTTTAGGTTATTTCTAGCTACGGGCGAAAACGATATCGGTTAAGTTATAATGTGTTATGTGATATTGGCTTCAAAATTATAATGTGTTTTGAAAATAATAAGGTACGGTAGCCTACAAAACTAATTTATTGTCATGCTGCAATGAGTTCACTTACATCATAACCAAGGATAATATTACAATTACAACTTACAATATTTATGTGTATAAATTTCAACTTACGCATGAAAAGATATTCCACTTTTTTCCCTAAAAATTTCAGTGCAATTATATGCTGCGCAGGAGATTACCATTTTCATAAATAATAATTACATAAATAAATAACAATCTGCTATGGAAAACAAGCTATGTTTAACAACAATGTAAGTTAAACACCACAAATACTCACACAACAAACTCAAAAAAGTTTTCTATAATTTCTATACGATGCGTGACGTCACTGTTGTGACGTCAAGATTGGTGATATGACAGTAGATGTTGGCTTCAGAGGCTAGACTTCCCAGCGTGTCTATTCTATAACTGGTCTAAGGACCACACCTCCCTAAGGTGTCTTGATTGCTGGGAAAGTCTTGAAACATTTTCAAGTAATGTATATTGTGGAAGTATATTATTATATGTGTAATTATTGTGGAAGAAATTTTTTCTACGATTTGAGATGTTGAAATGAGATTAGGGTCAAGTCAAAAGTCTACTTTTAAGCCTGGTTTTCATTAGTAGAGTTAGTGGTAGAGTTCCCTGGGCAAGTACTAACTATCTTGTGAACTCTCCCAATGAAAACGTTCATGGTAGAGTACTAGTTTTAAGTAGATTAGAGTGGAATAGCACCGTGGGATAGTACTCTACCACTTGCCTTCCCCACCACCGCTTCTCACTCTACTCTACAACTTCTGTGCTGCTGAAAACAGTCTCGAGCTAGTAGAGTAGAGTCGTGCCGTAGGCTATCAAGTTTAAGAAGTATTGTTATTTATTTTTCCTACAGTTACGTTGAAAAGTGGCCATTGCTGCACTGATTACAGAACGCAAAGAATCACTTTTCCGCTCTAGTGCGGGAAAAATTTTTCTGCACTCCAGATTTGCAACATGGCAACGCAAAATACTTAGTAGGTTATATGGAGCAACAGTGCAGCAAAATCAAAATGAAGTTGGTAACAGTGACTGCTGTGGCTGCTATAGTGAGCAGAGGTGCAACGAAGCACAACGCGCTAATTATTACTATTATATATTATATCGAGGACAGCAACAGCACAGTGCCACCACAGCACACACCACACAGCCGCCTCGCCATTCAAACACTACTAAGTTATTTGATGGATTTCAGGCAATTTTACCTATAATTACCCACTTTTCATATTCAATGGTAACTGTAGGAAAAACTTAATGTGAAATACGTGCGCAAAGTTCCTCTGCTGCACTCAAGAAACCATTCCGCCCTCGCCTACGGCTCGGGCGTAAACGTTTCTTTCGGTGCAGCAAACTGTCACTTTGCGCACTAGTTGCACAAATAACTAAAAAAAGTGTTAATAAGTGTTTAGGTGTTAATTTATTTGAAAGTATTGCCATTCTAAGGTTAGTTCTGTTCACTAGACAACAAACTTTACATACTATTCGCAATTATAGTGAAAACAGTTACTCGACCAAGAAAGTAGAGTAGAGTTAGCTCGGTAGAGTTAGTATGCCAGTAACTCTACTAGTGGAAACCAGGCTTCATTGTTGTCTATTGTAATAAATTGGTGTTGAATTATTATTGTGTAGAAGAGGTTGGACCAGGACGTCTATTCACCAAGTCGCATATAACTTCGTTGCTTCGTAAACGACTTACCAGGATCTTACAGCGTGCTTAATAGATCAAATAGGCCTACATAATATTTGTGGTTGTGGATATCTCCTATCTCTCTCTCTCTCTCTTCATATACATCTTTCTCGCTCGCTCTATAGAACTGGGGAAGGTGTGTCATCTTTTTCTAATACAATGCAATGCTGTATGGTAGCCTCTATTGCTGTCTTTGCAATTATTTTTTTAAGATGCAAGTCAGTTAGGATTAGTTTCAGTATTTTTGTGATTGTCATCTAGTTGTAGATTATAATGTATTTTATGTGCATACTTTACATTGCGTCTTTTTTCTTTAGGGCTACTCTTATAATATAAATATAAATTAGAAATCCAAGTACCATTTTAAAATTGTTCAATTTTAAAAGGGTACTTAATTAAATTTCTAATTTTGATTTACATTGCGTCTATTCAGTGGCTTCAGTATTTTTATCTTCCATTACTCATTCGTTATCCATTGCAATGTTGTGGCTTAGTTGGATTATTTTCCTTCCCTAATGCAGATAATTTTTGATTTCCTTCCTTTTCTAAAACCTTTTAAAAATAATTTTAATGATGTGATGTTTTTAAATAGTATTTTTTCTGGCATCAATTTTGCATGAAGTACGTTTGTTGATTATATAAATTCAACATAAGACTTCTCTGTAGCTCGAGTATTTTGCAAAGGAAATTTTGCATTTTTGAAAGCTTTTCATACTATATTTACATATTGTCTTTTTTATTTATGGCTACTTTTAATATAAATATATTAATCTGATTACCTTCATAAATTATTTTGTCACCAGATGAAAAATGACATTAGACTTGCATTAGTAGCCGAAACATGTAATGACAAAATAATTTATAAGGGTACTCCGATATATATTTAATATTTTTTTTATTTATATATTTACATATGTATGACGGTAGTTTAAAGTTAGTGAACGGCAGAGCTTACAATACTACTGTTAATAATAAAGCCTTCAAAGCAATAATAATTGAAATATTAGATTCTGAAAGATTTTCTTTCTCTTCAAAATAATACGATTTAAATACATCATACACATTTATGATGAGAATTCCCTCATGCCATGGGAGGTACCTTATGCTCCTGAGAAAGGCTTAGATAGATAGAATTTAATAAGCATGTGATAGTTTCATCATATCTTTCAACTTATATAGTATCTTGTTGCATTTATAATTTTATACAATAAGGGCGAGATCTTATTGGTCTTTCAGACCAGTCGGCAGGGCAGGAATCTCTCTGATTGGCAGCTTATCAGCTGATTCCCCAATGCCAATCCAATCAGCCAATAGGAGAGCTTCTTGCCCTGCCGACTCGTCTGAAACGCCTGATATGGTTTCGCTCCAAGGGCCCAAGTGGGTACTCTAGATGGGATTTTCTATTTTAAAACGATTTTTGGATGTTGAGTTTTCTAATTAAAAGTAAACTGTTCATTTCATTTATTCATAGACAATAGATACAATGACAATAGACAATAGATAGATGCAGGTAAAAACAACAGGATTTCGCCCAAAACTGTTTTAAACCTTAATTTGCAATACACAGTCTAGAGGTTATGTAAATGATAACTTAATTCACACACTATTTTGACTCTAAAAAATGTATGTACTCAGGATTTATATGCTTTTTTCTTATGTGGTTTTGGTTTTCATTTGCCTTCTATTTCTTTTATGATCATTCAATCATATTACTGGACTATTTTCTTATTTTCCTTCTGTCTTTTACTTTAACCAAAATTGTTCAACTCAATTTTATATATATTATTTTTGTAGTATTGTTTGCTTATTAGTATTTATTGTTTGTGTTGATGTTGTATTGGTGTTTGTTGGTTATTGTATAGATGAGAGTGAAGCACCTAGATTGGATTCAGCACACCTCCTTGATGAGGTATTCAGTTTTTTGAATTTTTATAATATTTACAATCATCTAATCAATGGCACATGGTGATTGGGGGAGGTGCACTCTTCAATTTTCTAATGAATCGGTCTATTTATCATTGCAGTGCATGGAGCATGTTAGCTAAACAATAGAGCAATCAATTTATTTATTCAACAGAGACAAAAACGCATAATCATAAAATGATTGGAAATGAAAAGACAGGCTTATAGCCCTTACTATTCCATTCCCGGATTTTGATTGAAAATCAGTTGCAAGTACGTCTATTAAATTTAATAGATCAACATGATTGATAGCCTAGGCAATGAATGCTCAAAGGAAAAGAAGGAAAAGTTTGGAAGATAATTTTTGACCTCACAGTTCTGTTTAGGTCATATGAAAACTCCATGAATTAAATGACAAATAGAAAAGAACTATTATGTATGAGCTCTTATGTAAAGAGCTCTGAGAAAGAACCATTTTGTTAGGTCTTTCTCAAAAAAGAGTATAGAAGGAAAAGTTTGGAAGACAATTTTTGACCTTACAGTTTTGTTTAGGGTATTAAGGAGGTAAACATATCGAAAGTCCCCACCCTAACCTGAAAAAATTGTGCTATTTATGAGCTTATAGAGCATCGAATTCTCTTCAGTTTTATGTACAATTTCACAAGTTAACGCATTTCCCCACGGCTTTTGCAGCAGCTTTAGTGTTCAGTGTGAAATTTGAAATAAAAAATGTTATACCTTCAAGACGCCTGCATGCTATGTAACTCGACGCATGTCCTTAATCCAACCAAATCTAATTTTTCTATCCAATCTATTTTGGAGTTCCATACGGCTGGAATGTGTAACTACCAATAATTGAAACTAATAAAATAGCATTCATTATTCAAGTTTCGAGGGTTTGAAGTTGAATTTTGTTAATAATAGGACAATATTCACTGTATTTTGCATAACGTTTTAAATAATCCACAAAAAATATTTATGATGAAAAAATGAGACACAGATGTTGTCAATACCACTAAAAAGAGTAAATTCGTATGGCTTTTGTTGGTTGAGAGTCCCTTTCGTAAAGGTCCCACCGCCTGAATATATCATTTAAGCCGTCAATGGGCCTTACGACTGTCATACTTCAGCCGGGACCGACAGTTTAACGTGCCCATCCGATAATACGGGTACTACCACTAATTTTGTTTTACAAAATGACCATGGTTTCGGGGCTACACCTGCCCCCCCCCCCCATCCTCAGCTAGACTGGTGTTTTGAGTAGGCTACATAAAGGTGCGTACAGATATACGCGCCGCGAACATGAGCAATTCACTTTTAATCAGCTGACTATATCTGTATTTTTACAGAAACGGTAAGATAGATATAAAAAGCTTGCTATCAGCTGATTAAAAGTGAATTGCTCATGTTCGCGGCGCGTATATCTGTACGCACCTTAAGAAAACAGGGTCCTTATGTAAAACCAAAATTAAGGTGTTATTGACAACATCTGTGTCTCATTTTTTCATTATGGAGAAATACCACAATATATCTTCAAAAACAATAAAATATTTATGAGTTTTAATTATAATAAGTAGATTATATTTTGATGAGCCCATATTATAACCTTGTATTGGAGGTACAAATTTAATATTATTTTATAGCTCAAATGATCAGGATCCATATTTAAATTGTTCAAGGTAAAAATGTTATTAATCGTTTAATAAAATACTTTTTAATTGTTCATTAACGCTTGCTAAAGATTGTTGGAATCCACGTTATATGGACGATTGTAAGCAGTAAGTTGATGATATTCCTATTTTTGTTGAAAGCTTGTATATCTTGAGGTGCGTACAGACTTGAGCCAGTTTCACACACATCGATTTCTGGACGTACGATTTTTTCCGTCCTTAATTTCTATCAGATTATTCGGAACTTGACAAACATCATTTTATGTTTAATCTAATTGAATTATAAGGACGGCAAATAACCGTAAGGTTAGCTACACACACATCGATTTTTGTTCGTACGATATTTTGCCGTCTTTATAAATTCTATTTGATTAAACAGATGATTTCAAACAGATGATGTTTGTCAAGTTCCGTTTTAATCTGATAGAATTTATAAGGACGGCAAAATATCGTACGAGCAAAAATCGATGTGTGTGTGCGGGGCTTAAAGCTGCGTTTACACCAAAGTTATTAACAAAATGTTTACTTCTCCATCCTTATAGATTCTATAATACTTATCCTTATAGATTGAACATAACTTATCATACACATGATGTGCATATGTGTTTGTCAAGCTCCTTTTAATCTAATAGAATCTATAAGGACGAAAAATAAACATTTTGTTAATAACTTTGGTGTAAACGCAGCTTAAGAACAAAAATCGATGTGTGTGTGTGCGGGTCTTTAAACACACATCGATTTCTGGACGTACAGTTTTTTTGCCGTCCTTATAATTTCTATCAGATTAACGGAACTTGACTAACATACTTATTTTACTTTACTTTATCCGGCTCTACCACTTATAACCACTTTAATTAATTATCTCTATTAATTATCTCTTTTCTGTATAGTGCTACTTGTAATATAAATATAAAGAAAAATAAAAATCTCAGTACCCTTTTGAATTATTTAATCACAACATGTTCCAACATTGATGCCATTTTCAAGTGATATGAAGTAAAATGGCATCAATGTTGAAACATGTTGTGATAAAATAATCAAAAGGGTACTGAGATTTTTATTTATATTTAAAGTGGATTAAATATGGTATTAGAAAGATTATGTGAATTTTCAGTCATAGCAATTTATTTTTGATATAGATAGATTATGAGTGTCTGCTATTGTTTGTGCTGTCTGATCAAATTGTACTAATTAGTACCGTAGAGAAAAGATAGCATAAGAAGATATCTCATGGTATTTTAATACTTCATGTTCATGTTGCAAATTTCACTTTTAATTCAAACCGATAGGCCTAGTACTTATTTTTATGAAGCTACTAGTCGTCAGGCTCGCTTCGCTCGCCATATCCGTCTAGCCAGGATGCTCCGCCCCCTGGATCCCCGACTGGATCGTCCAAGAATGAGATTAGCTGGCTCGCTTCGCTCGCCTGCATTTTTATCATGTTAGGACAATCCAGTCGGGGGTCCAGACTAAACTTCTGACTAAACGGATATGGCGAGCGAAGCGAGCCTGACGGCTAGTAATATAATATTCCCAGGATTGAAGTAGCAGTGCCCAATCAATTTTTCCGCGATAGATGCATTTAAATCTTCAACTTGTTGCCAACCTAACAAAGTCAACTCAACTTAATGCCAACCTGACAAAATTATTAATTTAGTTGCCAGTTAACAACTGTTTCGAATAGGTACTCTATCTAGATTATAGTTCTATAGTAACATCTGATATGGAAATTTCAATTATAATTAAGAGATTGGGAGAAGAAGAATATACATGCTAAAAGACGAACTTTAAACCCTTAAAACAACCCTTAGAGTTAAGATATTGCCAAAAGATTTCTTAGTGCGCCTCTAAAGGGCCAACTGAACATACCTACCAAATTTGAACGTTTTTGGTCCGGTAGATTTTTAGTTATGCGAGTGAGTGAGTGAGTGAGTCAGTCAGTCAGTCAGTGAGTGAGTGAGTGCCATTCGCTTTTATATATGTGATGCGGAAAGCGAAAAGGGACCCAAAGTCGCTGGAGAAAATTTTTCAGGAGAGGCAAATCAAGTGATCAATGTCAAAAATATCGATACTCGGTTTTTAGTCGATTAATGTAGTCTGCTTCATTCTGTACAGGTTAAACATAACATCAAGATATAATAAGCATAGCATCAGCTGATGAAAAGCGAAATGCGTGTGTTCGTGGCGCATAAGCCTGTACGCAGCTTTATATTGTCGTGTTATTGGTATAATAAGTAAATGTTTCTTCATTTATAACTTTTAAATCGGTTGTTGTAAGGCCCATGTTGTAGGGGCGCTGATGTCGCGGCGTTGGCAACGCTGAACCAAGTTATACACAGCGTTGTTGGCGCGCACTATGCAAGTACCTTTGCCCAGTTAACGCGACGCTAGGCAGCATTAGCGCTCGTATAACATGGGCCCAAGCTAATCAGTATGTGGAACATTTTCAATCAGTGACAAAACAGTGTAGTGTTGAATAACCACTTTAATTAATTATCGTGAATTAATTATCTCTTTTCTGTATAGTGCTACTTGTAATATAAATATAAAGAAAAATAAAAATCTCAGTACCCTATTTTGAATTATTTTATCACAACATGTTCCAACATTGATGTGTCACCTGGTCATATGGGACATATTATATGAATCATATATTTATCTCATATTGATCAGGATTTTAGAGTTTTAAATTGGAAAAGTTTAATGAACAGTGTTTTTGTCTTTGAACAATCTTTGTCATCGACAGAAAGATTGTTTATTTCATTTGTTGTCAAAATTAATGTAGCTTCTCTTTTGTTTTTAATAACAAACGTGCCGCTTGTGCGACTGATAAAAATATGTACTTGAAATGGCTTTCATGTTTGGCATTGACTGAGTTATATTTAATACCCAAAATTTTACTTTTGCTGTGTCTGTGAGTCTGTGTGAGCTCGTTCGATAGGACTGAAAGTTAAGTCCGGCTGATCCAGTGAAAAAGGCTAGATTTCGGTTCGTTTAATAGTTGAATTATTCTGTCACAGATCGGGCAGTATAAAAATAATTGTATTGTTAAGGGAGACGGGTTCTGAGCCTATTCATTGGTTCAGTTAATATTTGTTCTTTTTTTTTAATACTAAAGTCGCGAAATACCAGTGGATGCCAAAGTGGGAAGCTATTTCAAAAAGGTAGGTGACTACTGAATCATTTGTTCTTAAATTTTCATAGCCACAAACATTGAATCCTCATTAGCAGCAAGCGAGTGTTTTCCCCATTAATTCATATCAAATATTGTTTTATAATCAAATTAATCTTGTTTTGTTCAAATGTATATATGTTAAAGATTCATTAATTAAAGTTCTAGTTATTCTGTTCTTTTCTTGTTATCATAGTTTTTTCCCCCTTACATATTTGGTGTAGGCACATCGTGCTTACATATTTTGGTGGAGGCTCCTCCCGCCGTTCCACATCTTGCTTACATAATTGGTGAAGGCATATCTTGCCTTACATATTTGGTGGAGTTATCATAGTTCCTTCCCTGCTTACAGATGGCATTTTCAAGTGATATGAAGTAAAATGGCATCAATGTTGAAACATGTTGTGATAAAATAATTCAAAAGGGTACTGAGATTTTTATTTTTCTTTATATTTAAAGTGGATTAAATATGGTATTAGAAAGATTATGTGAATTTTCAGTCATAGCAATTTATTTTTGATATAGATAGATTATGAGTGTCTGCTATTGTTTGTGCTGTCTGATCAAATTGTACTAATTAGTACCGTAGAGAAAAGATAGCATAAGAAGATATCTCATGGTATTTTATTACTTCATGTTCATGTTGCAAATTTCACTTTTAACTCAAGCCGATAGGCCTAGTACTTATTTTTATGAAGCTACTAGCCGTCAGGCTCGCTTCGCTCGCCATATCCGTCTAGCCAGGGTGCTCCGCCCCCTGGATCCCCGACTGGATCGTCCAAGAATGAGATTAGCAGGCTCGCTTCGCTCGCCTGCATTTTTATCATGTTAGGACAATCCAGTCGGGGGTCCAGACTAAACGTCTGGCTAAACGGATATGGCGAGCGAAGCGAGCCTGACGGCTAGTAATATAATATTCCCAGGATTGAATTAGCAGTGCCCAATCAATTTTTCCGCGATAAATGCATTTAAATCTTCAACTTGGTGCCAACCTAACAAAGTCAACTCAACTTAATGCCAACCTGACAAAATTATTAATTTAGTTGCCAGTTAACAACTGTTTCGAATAGGTACTCTATCTAGATTATAGTTCTATAGTAACATCTGATATGGAAATTTCAATTATAATATTAAGAGATTGGGAGAAGAAGAATATACATGCTAAAAGACGAACTTTAAACCCTTAAAAACAACCCTTAGAGTTGAAATATTGCCAAAAGATTTCTTAGTGCGCCTCTAAAGGGCCAACTGAACATACCTACCAAATTTGAACGTTTTTGGTCCGGTAGATTTTTAGTTATGCGAGTGAGTGAGTCAGTCAGTCAGTCAGTGAGTGAGTGAGTGCCATTTCGCTTTTATATATATAGATGTAACGCTGGTAGTCTCTCATAATGTACCGTTATTACACTCTCACCCGGCTAAAACAGTGATAATTGACAGTAGTCGACAGTAATGGGCTTGAATTGACAAAACATTGGCTTGGAATTTGAAACATAAACAACGTATACAATGGGACATCTTGTTAGGCTATATTGACAGTTAATCCATGCTCCGCAGGGGTCTAGAAAACTTGACCTATATTGAAATCTTGAAGAATTTGAAATAGGTCTATAACCATCATCGGTAAATTAGGAATCTTATGCCAAATTTCAAATTGATCAGTTCAGTAGATCTGACGTGATGATGCGCATTCGTAACTTTCCTATCCCGTACGTGCATAATTCAATTCTTTTCCTACAGTTACGTTGAAAAGTGGCCATTGCTGCACTGATTACAGAACGCAAAGAATCACTTTTCCGCTCTAGTGCGGGAAAAATTTTTCTGCACTCCAGATTTGCAACATGGCAACGCAAAATACTTAGTAGGTTATATGGAGCAACAGTGCAGCAAAATCAAAATGAAGTTGGTAACAGTGACTGGGCTGCTATAGTGAGCAGAGGTGCAACGAAGCACAACGCGCTAATTATTAGTATTAGATATTATAACCAAGGACAACGAGGACTTTAGGATTTTAGGATTAAGGTTTTTATCAATAATAAAAATACACAGAAAAACATTTGATGCATTTCAGGCAATTTTACCCATAATTACCCACTTTTCATATTCAATGGTAACTGTAGGAAAAACTTAATGTGAAATACGTGCGCAAAGTTCCTCTGCTGCACTCAAGAAACCATTCCGCCCTCGCCTACGGCTCGGGCGTAAACGTTTCTTTCGGTGCAGCAAACTGTCACTTTGCGCACTAGTTGCACAAATAACTATTTCTTTACTATATTATATTATAGATAATATTGGTGTCTTTGTATTGCAGATTCGTAAAGCTCCGTTGGCAAAAATGGAAGATCTCGAAATGGAACAGGCAGCTGTTGTGAAATGAACCGGCTGCTCTACTAGTTTTTTTAGTGTTGGACAATTCTGTCACTCTGACGTGTTTCTATCCTTCTCTGGTTGACGATGAACAATATTACAAAAATTGTTGGAAATGTGCAAAATAACTCACCCACTGTGATCAGACAATTTTTACAATTTTCGAAAAGTGCATTTTCTAGATTGTTGCCATATCAAACTTCTTCTCCTTCTTCTTCAAGTGCTTGGCTTCTCATTAATAACTCAATTAGCTGTTATAATTATTGATAATTTATTTTCGTCCATTGTGAACTAAAATGCATCACTACATTGTTTCTATGATTTCTGTTGATTTGTTAACATTCGTTTATGTAAATTATTGCTGGATTGTGCAGTATAGACTACTAATCCTAGGTACTACATACACTTAACAATGGAAAGTTATATGTTCAATGTAGCATTCCATGAAGTATTATATTTAGTGGAAGAATTTAGTGATTATATTATATATTTATATGATTATGCTTACCCACCATTGAAAAAATACAAATAATGGTCTAATAAGTTAAAAACAAACTAAAATGTAGTTTTAACACTTGAACACATACACATACACACGCTTATAATAATGTTATAATATTTATGATGATGATAAAAGTATTAGTTGTATCAGAATGTTTTTTGATACTTCCATTTTACATCAAATAGGTTTTCTACTATGATAGTTGATAATGTATAAGTGTAAGAGAAAACTATTAGAAATTGACGTTATATTTGGTGGTAAAATGTATTAATTTATTACTAGGCTTAACAATGTTCTTTTTGTAATTCTTTATGAATCAAATTATTTTTATAATTTTTAGAAAGCTATTGGTTTTGAGGTGGAACTTGTTTTAAAATATTTCAACTATATTCTGTGTTCAATTTATTTTTATAACTTTTCTGGTAAATAACTACGCCTCTATTTTACTGTTGTGAGGTCCACGTTATAATGGCAGAGAAGAAAGATAGGAGTACAGCGTTGCCGATTGCCTTCTATAGAATGTTGCTGATACTGGTATATCTGATATAATACTAACTGTTCGTTCTTGTTTGAAATAATCAATTATAATTATTTAAATTTGTCAAGAGAATATTATTTTTCAATTGTTAAATAATGAATTTTCATAATTGAAATTGACTATTTTGTTAGTTGATAATATTTTTAAATTATTAAAACCGATCTGGCAACGTAGTGGAGCTAGACACGAATAGCGCTATCTGCTTCGTCGAATGATAGACAAGGATAGCAACACCAATGTTAATGAGATACTGTCATTGTAACGTGGACTTCACTGTGATGGAAGGGTGATGGTGTTTAAACGGGGATGCCTTAAACGGACACATAATATTGATGCGTTATTTAATCGTAGATTAGTGTTCATGTAAACGTAGAAGCGACGGTGCATATGACCCTAACTTTCTTCAATACAAAATTTTCATTAATTCGAGTTTAGGGATCATTATTGTGATTGTGATATTTTTAATTAATAGCTTGAGGCTTTTGGAGAAACTTGATTAGGCTAAAGTTATTAGGTGTACAAATTTCATCGAGAATGTGTTTGAATATTCTTCATGCACTCATTATACTGATAAGGCTCCATAACATAGCAATCTGTTGCATTGAAAAACGTGTGGTTCCCTTTCCAAATGAATTTGTGGAAAGAAAGAAAGAAATATTTATTGCCAAAATCATTAAACAAACTTTACAAATGTGAAAAATATAAAAAATTTTCATATACAATACATTGCAAAAACTTAAAATTAAAATATTTTCCATTTAAAAATCGATTATAATATTATCATTGGCGTTACCAGCAAAACTAAGTAGTTTGAGCGATGGCAACGAGTAATCAGTCGGCTATAATTAGTGGCTTGAGATTCAGTCGAAAATAGAAAAAATATAATAAAGAAAAAAGAAACATATGGAATGTATGAAAAACTAGAAAAAAATAAAATCTCAATCCGAAAAGAAGAAGTACTAAGAGTGAAATACTAAGAGAGCAGAAAAACTAGAATGAATTCATAATAATTTAAAAACTCAAAAGAAAAAGAGATGATTCATGTAATTATTAATCTACAATTCACTGTACATATGTAATCCATTTAGTAACATAATGTAATTCATTTGTAGCATATATGCAATTCCTTTTGTAAGCAAAGAGAGAATTAGAAAAACAATACAATACAGTACACATGACACAAAAAATAAAACTTGAACCCAGAGAGAGAAAATTAATCTGGGAGTATAGCCCTACTAATAATAAATTCAGAGGAACTGAAGAAGACAGTATATGTACATCAAATTAAAATATTTTAGGTATGATATCTTCTGTCTTTATCCAGCTTTCAATTTTTAATTTAAGTGCTTTTGTAGGTTTTCTTGCAATGAAATGTTCTGGCATAAAATTAATAAGCTCATTATTTATGAGTAGGAATGTACTTGCTGAAAAGCAAACATGCGTTGCATATTGCATGCAAATGTACTAATAATATTAGTATTCGGCAGGAGTGCCTCAATACTGCGAGATTCCTAATTTTTTAAACCTAAAAGGTTATGTTCGATAGGGTTTATTAAAAGGAAAAGTTAATTTTTTACGAAATTTGAACTTCAAAGTAATTCTCAAGTAATATGTGAAAACAAGTAGGCCTCGAAAAAATTAAACAATATATAGTAGTATATTATTCTGTAAGCTATTCTTTCTTTCATTTCTGCACAATACTCTATAATTATGTGGATATTATTTCGGATACATTTATCGATGGTCAACTTTTACGATGTAAAATCGACTTTACAAAAAGTGGTGCTCTCAGACAGTCTACACGTAAAAGTTTGGTTATTGTGCTCTAGCAGGTGGCAGTATTGCCACAGAATAGGTACAGAATGGAAACTGTCAATAAAACGCCTATCTATAGTGAGGTCCACGTTTTAATGACTGTATTTGATAAACTTTGATGTTGCTATCCTTGTCTATCATTCGACAAAGCAGTTGTACTATCCTTTTCTAGCTCCGCAACGATTACAAAACTGACAATGTATGAATATAATTAATCAAGGCAGACAAACGGCAACGCTGTTCTCCTATCTTTATCCACTGACATTATAACGTGGACCTTACTATAACCAATGCTTTTTACATGGCGCAAATACTAGACAAGTCACGTGACTTCAGGAAGTTGCAATCCTGGTCTTCTGATTGGCTCGTGGCAGTGATCGAGATAAATTGATCCGGATCATTA
Source organism: Nilaparvata lugens (assembly GCF_014356525.2). NCBI lineage: Eukaryota > Metazoa > Arthropoda > Insecta > Hemiptera > Delphacidae > Nilaparvata > Nilaparvata lugens. Next base: position 3,171,040 of record NC_052511.1, read on the forward strand.
AATTGATCCGGATCATTAAAGTGATCCGAACCTACCATCAATACTACAGTGAGTCGACGTTTTATGTTTGCAGCTTCATAACTCACCCTGTATAGTAGCTGGGGGTGCCAAATTCGGCTCTGACATCTCTCAGGTCAAGCTCCATCTATGGTGAAAATTCAAGCCAAATCTGATATACTTTTTGTTCCAGTGTGGTTCACGATGGTTAGTCCTCATGGATTTCATCAATTTTTTTGTGAAAAATGAAAATCGATCAAAGTTTGTAATCTAATGGTATTTGATGCGAGAAACACGAATCTGTAATCATATTTGCAAAATTCCTTGCCGTTCAGGAGATATGACATTTTGAAATTTGAAAGTCTTATGTTTGCAGCTTAATAACTCACCCTGTATAGTAGCTGGGGGTGTCAAATTTGGCTCTGACATTTCTCAGGTTAAGCTTCATCTATGGTGCAAATAAAGCCAAATCTGATATACTTTTTGTTTCAGTGTGTTTCACGATGGTTAGTCCCCATGGATTTCATCAATTTTTTTGTGAAAAATGAAAATCGATCAAATTTTGTAATCTTATGGTATTTGATTCGAGAAACACGAATCTGGAATCATATTTGCAAAATCCCTTGCCGTTTAGGTGATATGGCATTTTAAAATTTGAAAGTCTTATGTTTGCAGCTTAATAACTCACTCTGTATAGTAGCTGGGGGTGTCAAATTTGGCTCTGACATTTCTCAGGTCAAGCTCCATCTATGGTGCAAATTCAAGCCTAATCTGATATACTTAGTGTGTTTCACGATGGTTAGTCCCCATGGATTTCATCAATTTTTTTGTGAAAAATGAAAATCGATCAAAGTTTGTAATCTTATGGTATTTGATGCGAGAAACACGAATCTGGAATCATATTTGAAAAATTCCTTACCGTTCAGGAGATATGACATTTTAAAATTTGAAAGTCTTATGTTTGCAGCTTAATAACTCACCCTGTATAGTATAGCTGGGGGTGTCAAATTTGGCTCTGACATTTCTCAGGTTGAGCTTCATCTATGGTGCACATTTCAGCCAAATCTGATATACTTTTTGTTCCAATGTGTTTCAGGATTGTTAGTCCATGGATTTCATCATTTTTTTGTGAAAAATGAAGTTTACTCAAAGTTCGTGATCTTATGTCCTTCTATGCGAGGAACATGAATCTGGAATCATATTTGCAAAATTCCTTTCCGTTCAGGAGATATGACATTTTAAAATTTGGAATTTTTATGCTTGCAGCTTAATAACTCACTCTGTATAGTAGCTAGGGGTGCCAAATTTGGTTGACATTTCTCAGGTCAAGCTCCATCTATGGTGCTAATTGTAGCCAAATCTGATATGGAAGAGATGAAGAGTAGCCTATAGAATATAGAAATTGGCCATTTTTTGTGTATTGGAATATGGGCTTAAGTACACTCACAATAAATTTTCCATTTTTCGGCCGAATTTGACTTATGATGCATGATTTTGGACCATCTCGACGAGCCGAAAAGAATGAAGTGACGATGAAATCTGAGCATTGTGTCAAAAGTTGTGTTTGAAATTTTGATCCTTGAGGTGTACTTAAGCGCGCCTCTCCACTGGGAAATACTGAAATGAAGTGCATCTAACGGGTGATTCTCATAGAACATAATCTTATGAACTTATGTCATTGTGCGAAATATCAATGTGAGGACAATGTAGTTGGTGATGATGGTTGAAGCTGAAAATTAGGTGTTTTTCACAATACAAGGAGCAGAGCAATGTTGTCAGGTGTACCTGGAAATCTATGTAAGAAGGAGCGCTCTACCTGATCTCAGATTTTAGAGCACAAAAATACGCCCAGAGGGATTTTGAATTATACATCTAAATGGTAACGGAAGATATTGTTGATCAAAAACTAAAATTCTTCAAAATTGATTCTTTCTTCAAATTTCACTCATTTTTGAAAAAATCATAACTCATTACTTATTGGAGATAGAGAGTTCCGAATGATCTCATTTTATTCAGAATTTTATAATCTAAAAAAAGGGCAAGAGCAAATTTTTCTGCCCGATTACGAGATATGGCAGAAATAGCTGAAAACTGGAAAATGAGCCGAAAATACTAGGTTTTTGGGCCACTCTGTATCTAGAACAAGGAAATTATGCATGAAGAAATTGGTTCTGGACAATAATTATAGTACCCTTTGAAATTAATAAAATAATAGAACGATGGTGTGAACACTGAAAGTAGTAGTTATAATTTATATTCTTATTCTATTATTTTATTAATTTCAAAGCGTAGGTACTATAATTCTATTTTATAAATAAAAGAAAGTAGCCCTGCATTGATACATTTTAAGATTATAATATTATAGTAAGTTGCTTCTTGGGTTTGGTTTTGCATTTTATTTTATGCGAGAATGATTTTGTAGATAGAAATGGATAAATTGTTACTGTAGTAACCCATTAAAAACATTGTGAATAATATTGGTGATTTGTTTATTCATAATTTCTTTGCTGTACTGTCTTTCCCAATATTTTCTTATACTATATAGTAAGCTGCTGCTTGTGTTTGGTTTTGCATTTTATTTTTTGCGAGAATGATATTGTTGCTTTGTAGATAGAAATAGGTAAAAGTATTGCTTTAGTAATGCCCACTTAAAACATTGTAAATAGCTGGTGATTTGTTTATTAACTATTTCCTTGCTGTAGCCCACTGTCTTTCCCAATATTTTGAATAATTCCAGCTCTTTCAGGTCCAGAAATGTGATTTTATAAAAGTTTTGAAAATATGAACCATTTCAGATTCAAGTTGTTTATGCACAGGCTCAGTTCAATTGAATATAGTGAAAATAATAATTGTGAAATAGTGAATAGAATTCAGTCAGTGGTGTGCAGTGAAATATGATGAAGCACCTCTTCAGATGATAATGGAGCATTGCTGGTATACATGTGAGTATTATTTTAATATTCTCAATTTTTTGGGGAAAACAAGTAGATAACTTAGATCAACTTCTAAACTTTGTTAGTCAAATATTGCTGATTTTAATTATTCATTCTTTGCTGTACTAAAATAGATTTTGAAATTACTTTTATCAAGTATGCAATATCACTTTAAATTTGAAACATTTTGGCAAAATTTTACCGCGCAAGCGAACTCTGTATCTCAGCTATTTTTGAAGATATCGACTCAATTTTTTTACTTAAAAGAGGACAAAAAGTTGAAGCTGGGAAGCCCAAAATTTTTCAAAAATAGTTGAGATACTGAGTTCGCTCGCGCGGTAAAATTTAGCCAATATTTTTCATTTGAGCTCAAGTTGAAATATTTTTAATTTGCTACATTTTATTTTCATTCAAAATTCATCTAGTGTCAGTCATATTGGATTGTTTCTGATCAAAATTGTTCGTATGCATAAAAATTATTGTCGTATGCAGTAAAATCTCATTATAACTTTTTCAAATATTTTCTCTCCAGTGAGGTCCACGTTATACTGGCAGTATATTTGATTAATATTGTTGTTATCCTTGTCTATCATTTGACAAAGCAGATAGCGCTATCCTTTTCTAGCTCTGAAATATTCCAGATCATGTTATAAAAATGTAGAGATATAATAAATTAACAAAATATTCAATCTTAATTATAAAAATTTATCATTAAATCATCGAAAATTATATTTTCTTGATGCATAAAATATAATTGATTATTTTAAACAAGAATGATGTTATTTTATTAGTTGATGTTACATGAAATACATCTGTATATAAGCTGTCCTGTATAAGAAGCCGTGGCAAGGTAGAGAATTGGCAACTCTGTTCTACTATCTTCAACACGCTGTTCTCCACTGCCTTTATAACGTGGACCTTACTATAATAGATTTTTTTATTAGGGTGAGGAGATCATTACAGGTTGCAGGTCATCTTGGGGGTGGAATGCAACAAGTTAGGTGATTAACATTGCATAAAGAATATTCATGTTTTTGGAATATTATTTTAAATTTAAAATAAAAATTTTGTGAGTCAGATTTGCGGGATTTAAATTGTTTAAAGGTTAAAGAAAAGGATTGGGGCGTTGAGTTTTGTCAAATAGTAACATAATATAATATTAGTAACAATAATATTATTTGGAATGTGTTCATAAACGATGAAAAATTGAATTACTCGCACATTTGAGATATTGCACTTATGAATGACCCAATGTTGTCAAAGTTAACAACACATGCGCAGTACGTTGTAATTTCCTCGGGAGAGAAAGTCGTTGATAGTTTTTGACTAGTGCTGCTACCAAGTGGTCAGTATTGGAAGTACACGCTCTGATGTCTGAATCTTCAACGAGCACTAACTTGATTTCATCGTTGTTCTTTGTTTTGATTTTTGATGAAATGATGACAGTTGAAAATTGAAAAATGGTTGGCAATGCGGTTGTGTAGTGTGGATTTTCTGAGTAAATTTTAAATGAATAATTAACTCTTTTTGCGAGAATTAAACCACATATTACGGAACTAAACATACTATAATTTTGGCAGCTGATGATTAAAGCACAGTAAGTTTATTATTATTAGTCTTGTTCACGATAACTCAAGTCATAGGCTAGTTGTAGATTTTGATATTTTGCTAATTCTCAATTTTGATATTATTGTTTGATGAATAGTGCTACATCTACTTGTTATTAATTTCATTTAATTTGCTAGGTTTATTTGATCTTTATTATTTAGATTTAGGGTCAAGACCGAGACCTACATTTTTCAAGTCTGATGCAGTTGTTTCTTGTTAGCTAATTTCCAAAGTTTCATGTTGGATTGTTATTCACACTTTACAGCCTGAAAACTGTCTATATTTTATTATTAAATTTCTATAATCTTCTAAAATAACTGTTAGTCCCATAAGTTTATGAAATCATTCCAGCTAATAAAGTTCTACTTAGAATAGTCTGCAGATCATTCTGTTAGAAATGACTAATATTTTGTAATGAAATTATATTCATAAAATTAAGGAAGAATTAGCGCTAGAGGAGGTAGTTTCTCATCCAATTTAGTATTGTTATCTCCGGTTTGAATCTCATAGTAAGTTGATTCATATTTTCATAATAATTTGTAATATTAATTATGATACAATAGAGGCAGCCATTTTTGCTATTTTAAGTCGGTTGATGATGATTGATGATAGGTTAGCTAATGTGTTGTAAATTGTCAATCTTGAGATTATAATTTATATTTGCTTGGAAGCTTAGTTATGAATTTTAATGACTTTTAAGCCGATATTTTTGGTTGTATTTGTCAAAGTTTTGTTACTTGTAAAATAAATAGGGTAGTGGAAGTTTACTTGACCCAATTAGTGCTGTGTTGGGGGTTGTAAGGTTGGGTTATTTTTCAATTGAATTCAATATTTCGGCTGATATTGAACAAATCACTAGTTTGGATGCTTTTTCAGAAGATTTAAAGATTTTTCAACCATAGTTTTTGAGATTTATATCATTGCGTTTTTAATGTACTATGCGCTGATTAAGTTTTAATCTTGATTCATTTCAGGAGAACCAATCAGAGAAGCCGTTGCTTGGGCTTTTGTGCAACCGGGCCTAAGTTTGGAAAATACCAAAATATGGGTGAGTCTCGAACCCAAAACCGCTCTTCTCCATTGTTCTTTTACTTTTACATTAAAATTTGACCAGTTTGTGTGTAGCCAATCGACTTGTTGAATGTTGTCGGATGAATAGGCTAGATGAATTTAGTCATTTCAATTGATTGATTACAATATTATTCGAGTGCCAAAATGTGTTAAGTAGTGCTGTGTAGTATTTTAATATTGAGTAATACAGTACAATATTATTAAAAACTGAGAATTAAATTTTGAAACCATTGAAAGTACTCAACATCATAGTTCAAGGTAAGATTATTTAATTACATTTGTCCACTATTGCAATTTCTGTGAATTTATCTTCCTCCATGCTGTTATTCTTTATACATGAAATATTATATGATTCCTTCAGTTATAAGATGTCAAATTTGATTTGAAGCTGTGACTCAACTGGTCAAATTATATCTCACTCAAAAAATGTTTGCCATTGAGTTTATTTATTTTCCCATATTTTGGAATTTAAAATATTGTTACCATGGAGGCAGCCATATTTGATTTTTGACAAGAGGTCGCTTGTCCTATCTTTATGATAACTAGGCCTACGTGACTTCTGTCGTGTCAGTAGTGGTTGTGGTGGGGGTTAAAACTGGAGTTGTTTTTCGTATTAAATTCAGTATTTCGCATGATATTAACCTATTTCATTAGTTTATATGCTGTTTTGTAAGGTTTTAATATTTGCTAGCCATAATTTGTGGTTATATTGAAGTGATTTCTGTAATTGCGGTTTAGAATAGTTTTGCCTATAGCCGGGTTGCACGGGAACCAATCAGAGAAGGCGACTTCTCTTCCATTGAAAGACGGCTTCTGTGATTGGTTGTCGTGGAATAGATAGTCTTGAACTCAAAAATTTTCACCTTCAGTCGCCTTCATTATTCGCTTTGTCGGCTGCTGGTTTGTGTTGAAGCTGGTCTTTTGTGGTAACTTGTGCTCATATCAGTCGAATTTAACAATCAAATTCTCAATTCAGTGCTAGAATATGGTGAAATTTGGTTTTATTCTGAAGTTTATCGGTTGTAAAATGTGATTTGTGACAATTGTGCTCATATTAAGTGCATGGTATTCGGAACCGACTTCATACGAACTTAGCATAGCAGAATAATTTTGATATCAGACAAGGTAAGATCGGATTATACTAGTTTATTATTATTTTTTACTTTTTATCTATTAGTCTATCCCGTAATTCAAATTTAAATCATTTAAATATCTACAATAAATTGTAGGTTAATTTCCAGAAGTGTTATAAATTACAGGTTTTTGCTTGCCATTACATTATGGGCCTATAGGTAGACTTCGTTATAAGATAGAGTTTATTTCTTTTCTCGTTAATAATTAATTATTTATCTTTCATGAAACTTAACTAGGCCACTGTGAGATGTATTCAATTAGTTGAACATATATAATATTTTATTTGAATAAGCTGCTATTGAATTGATGGCTTTCTTATTTCTTTCCAATTCATAATTTTGTTACTTGGTTTACTTAATGATTAAATTTGCTGGGAGGGTTATTTCTGGAATATCTTTTGATAATTAATTTGTTCTGATATTATATTTAGCCGCATTTGTAATTATTGTCTGAATAGATAAATATTATTAAAATTAATACAGCATTGAAATTGACACGCTTCAATCAAAGAAAATAGAAAGAATTTTATTTGTGATTACTGATAACTAATTTTCAAATTAAATTATGAAAATGAATGATAAAAATCCAATGAGAATAGATTTTATATTGATATTTTTCGGTTCATTTATATAGAGTAGATGGTAGTAAATGTGTAGTTTAATACTGTAGTGTCAGGCATACTCACCTAGATTTTAAGATTAGATAAGTGATTTCAGAAGGCTGCAAACTTGAAGGGAAAAGGCGTGTTGATCTCATCCTTATTTGCATTAAGCCTAGATCATTTCGAAAATGAACTGAATTGATGTAATCAGATTTTCGGTCTAATCGAGCTTGCCTACTGCAATTTAGTGATGAGTCGACTCAGGACAAATTCTCTTGCTAGCCTTCTGTCATTGCTTTTTGAAAGTAGTTAGTTTTAAAAGTGGGATCATGGGTAGATTAGTTGGATTTTTCATTTAAATTGATGATTATTTTATTTTTCAATTTTATGATTGTGAAGTGATTGATTTGATTGCGACCCGGCCTTGGGAGGCCCTTAAGGTGCAATTCCTTAGGCTGGCCACTAACGACAGGACAAGTGTGTTGAACATGTGTGCACATACATGTTGTGTCATCAGCGAAAGACTTAGAACAAAATATTTTTCCTACAGTTACCTTGAAAAGTGACCATTCCTGCACTGATTACAGAACGCAAAGAATCACTTTTCCGCTCTAGTGCGCAAAGTATTACTTTGCGTATTATCTTGCAGCCATCCCAATCAGCTGTTGACATTTTTGGCGTGTATCTTGAATGCGAATTTGTTCTATCTATATTTTTTCTGATTTTCAAATGAATAAAAATGAGAACTCATTAAATTATACATTTTGAATATTATTAATTATTTCAAATATTTTTTTTTCATTCATAAATTGATTGGTTGAAAAATTATTTAGAAATTAAGATTTACTCAAAATTATTTAAATTTTCAAATAAATTGGATTAATTTAACTTTTAATTTGAATAAATTATCGATTATTAATTTTTAATTGGATTATCAAGTTTGAAATAAATTAAAGTTGTTATTAATAACAAAATTATACAAACATTTGATGGATTTCAGCCATCATTTTACCCGTAATCAACCACTTCTCATATTCAATGGTAACTGTAGGAAAAATATAATGTGAAATACGTGCGCAAAGTTCCTCTGCTGCACTCAAGAAACCATTCCGCCCTCGCCTACGGCTCGTGCGTAAACGTTTCTTTCGGTGCAGCAAACTGTCACTTTCCGCACTAGTTGCACAAATAACTATAGTGGTTGTGTTTTGTATTTTCGTTTTGTAGTTGTTCATTTTTTATTTGCTGCTCTATTTGACGTTAAATTATACTTGTATCATTATATGATTTGTAATTATACAGTGGTTTATTTTATGTTGGAAGCTCTTTTTTGTTGGAAAACATGTCCGTTCACAAATGCTCGACACACCTGTCCTGTTGTTAGTGACCACAATTAGGCCATCTAACGACAGGACAAGAATGTTGACATGTGTGAACACACATGTTTGTCATAATGTTGTGTCATCTGTGAAAGGCAGATGAAACTTGAAATATACAACCTCCTTTGCAGGAGTATGTCAATTTGACTGCAAGATTTTAGAATCTTGTTTTTTATCAAAATTTGTGACTTTTTTATGTGTAAAGGATGATTTTGTGACGATATTAATAATCCTTGTTGTGATTTGACACTGTTCAGATGTATTTTGTGCATTTTGATGAATAAATAAATTTTCAATTCAATTCAACCAATAATGAATAAATCACTTGAAAATTACAAATTATAATGAAGCAAAAATAATTCCTCAGATAGATCAGTGTTGAAAAAATAAGCAACAAAAAATCGGAGATACAAAAACTTTACCTCAAAAAATTTTGTTTGAAACCTTTCGCAACGTTGGCACAACAATGTATGATGTCATGCCTATCATGCATATCCACCATTAACGCTGTTCGGTACACCTTTTTATTTTTATTCAAATTATTGGATAATCTTTTTCAATATAAATTGCTAAGATCATTATAAGAGTGAGAAAAAGTGGCAACTGAATTTTTAAGTGGTCTAATAAGCGAGTTATGGGTTCTTGAAGTGCTAAACTCCGTTTTCTTTCCAGATCATAAACGGTTTCGAATTTTCCATTGGTGTTTTTTTTATACATTCAGTATATATCATTGGCTTTGCTCTAATATGCGTTTTTCGCGATTAATGCCAAAATAAACAAGTTATAGAATTTACAAAAAAGTTACTTTTTTATTTATTAACAATATGGGGAATAAAATGTTTTAGTTTGGAAAGATACATTTTTTGAATTTTTAAGAGAAGTTCGAATAATATGGTCGAAACCGTTTATGATCTGGAAAGAAAACGGAATCTGGAAAGTTAGCACTTCTACAACCCATAACTCGCTTATTAGACCACTTAAAAATTTCAGTTGCCACTTTTTCTCACTCTTATAATGATCTTAACAATGACATTGAAAAAGATTATGCAATTTAAATAATAAAAAAGTTTACCGAACAGCTTTAAGCCTGTTACACACACGTCGATTTTTGCCGTCCTTATGAATTTATTCTATTAGATTACACAGATGATGTTTGTCCGTTCAATCTAATAACATTTATAAGGACGGCCAAAAACCGATGTGTGTGTGTTTAACTGGATTCAGTGGCCAGTCTTAGCGACGACTCCAACATTCTAGCCGCGCGGCTATAGCCACTCAGTCGCCTAGCGGCTGTAGCAATCGATATAGCTTGTAATGTTCTATCAATTCAAATTAAGGTGACGTTTCATACATCGCTTGAGCTTTGATCTTAGAATGTGATTTTATGTGAAATATTATAATATTATATTAAAATAAATAAATTTAAATCTTCAGTACAGAAAGTGAACAAAAGTACAAACAAAAAAGAAAACATAGCTTATGTGAAATTAGTACAATTATGTACTTACAATAATATATATTCTAAATACACCGTGATTCAAAAAGAATACCACAACTTTGAAAATCTGTATTTAATCAAGGAAACATAATAGAAACTTGGGTTGTAAATCAAAATGAAGAGTATTAAAATAAGTTTTTCCCCAGTAGAAAACAAGTTCACAAATGTTCAATGTGACCCCCTCCAGACACTCGAGTGATATCAATACGATACTCAAACTCGTTCCACACCCTCAGTATCATATCGGGCGTAACAGTTTGTATAGCTGCTGTTATTTCTTGTTTGAGCTCCTCAATGTTAGCTGGTAGAGGCGGTCCATACACCTTATCTTTAACGTACCCCTATAGAAAAAATCGTAGGGGGTGAGGTCAGGGCTTCTTGGAGGCTAGTGATGAAGTGCTCTGTCTCGAGCTGCTTGGCGGCCGATCCATTGCCTCGGATAGTTTTCATTCAAATAGGCACGGACAGATGAGTGCCAATGGGGTGGTGCTCCAAATAAGGAACTAAAAAAACCTTAGAGCTTCCTTATCGATGACAGATAGTGCTCCACTCTCCGTTTATTCTTTGCAGAGTTATCAATTTTCAAAGTTGTGGTATTCTTTTTGAATCACGGTGTATAATCTCTAAATTTACTGAGAAAGACACTCCCGAGAAATTTCTATGTGGGAGATGCCATCAATGTGCAATATCTTCAATTATTTTTGTTCTAAACAAAATACGTATGATGAGTAAAATTAAAGACTATGCCAGCAACAGATCTTAGGGTAGGGTTGAAATTAATCAAAAAGAGAAACATTTATTTGTATGAATAAATAAAATATACCTTTTGGGCCGGCCACTAACGATACTGCTGTATACAAACTGTTATCGGATGGGCACGTTATATTGTCGGTCCCGGATGAATTATGATAGTCGTAAGGCCCATTACTGGCTTAAACTATATATTCAGGCGACGTGAACCTATCAGCAAGGGACTCCCCACCAACAAAAGCCATACAAATTTACTTTTACCTTTACAAACTGTTTTACTTGTTGTGTCTTCAGCGAAAGGTTTCAAGCAAAATCATTTGCTTGTGTAATTGAGGTTAGGTTTTTGTTTCTATAATTATTTGTTGTTTTTTTTCTGCGCTGCTTTCTTTGAGCTTAAATTATTGTATCATTATAAGCCGAAGCAGTCTGGCACAGGCTCTCTATACACCTACCTGTTGCCTGTCGTTGCTCCGGAAGGGTCTCAGTTACTCACGATCTCAGTTCATCACGTGCCTATTCTGACAAATTTTTTCCATAAAGTAAAACAAGTGGGAAGTTGAGCCGTTCAGTTGGTCAAATCTGATGGAATCAGGTGTACGTTGCAGGCTGATGATACACAGCGAGTTTCTTCTTGTTTCAGCTGAATCGTTCGATTGGCTGGCAGCCTGCCATGCGAATCTGTCCATTGCTACTCTCTTTCATTGTACATACTGTAGCTCATAGCACGCTGATCCTTCGTCACTTGTCTCAGATACTGTAGCCTTTACTTACCGTAATCGTAGGTAATTGATTAGAACGGGAACTGGAAGACGACAGAACAGCAGGCTGTTTACTAAAGCAGAGGTCGGAAACAGCCGAGCACTCACGAAGTTACCCGAGCGCGGAAAATTTCCGACCTGACCTCCGTGCACTAGGAGCGCGGCACGGCGCGGGGTCGGACCGAAAGTCCAGAGACTTTTCGAGATCCGCGTCGCGCCGCGCTCCTCAAAAATTCTCTGGACTTTCGGTCCGATCCCGCGCCGCGCCGCGCTCCTAGTGCACGGAGGTAAATTTGATCACATGTATTTAATTCCAGGTCGAAAATGCGCCGCTCCACCGACCTAGTGCACGCTCTACTTAAGAGACTACCAGAGTCAAATAGCTTCACGAAAAAGAACTACTAGGACTATTGGCTTGAGTTAGGCCCGCCGCAAAGTAGACCCACGTTAATCCACGAAAAGCAACCCACACCGTGGGATGTTTTGTAAACCATTGCTATAGAATTGTTCATAATCAATCAGCTGACAAGTGGATTATTCATTGCATGTATTACACAGATGTCTAGAGAAGCCTAGCAATGGTTTACAAAACATCCCACGGCGTGGGTTGCTTTTCGTGGATTAGCGTGGGTCTACTTTGTGGCGGGCCTTAACATTGAAATTTGGAATATTAAAGCCCTATGCCATGGGAAATCTTATTATGCTATCTTTTCTCTATAGTATCACCCTGAATGATACCATAGCCACCTCTAATACAAGGCCGCGGCCTACGATATTGCAACGTTGCAGTGTAGGCCTACAATCTAATACATCATTGGTGAAAAAGATTTAAAAAAATACCAGCTGATCTTTTTCACCAATCATGTATTAGATTCTAGGCCTGAACTGCGACGTTGTAATATCGTAGGTCGCGGCCTTGTATTAGAGTTGGCTATGATGATACAGTATTAATCACAAAATGATACAGTATCATCTCAACTTGATACACAACACCAACATTTGATACAAAACTTCCAAACTTAGAATGAATTCTACAAACCATGGAGTATCTTCTTATGCTATCTTTTCTCTATAGTATCACTTTGTCAAATCAGCTAGGCTACACCGTTGCAAACTTTCTGTCTGAAAAAGTTCTCAAATTGGCTGATTCTTCAAACGCGAACCTAAAGCGGTCCATCTACTACCTGATATCTTGTCCAATTTGAGGCCCAACATTCAATGTTGGATTCGATGTTAGACCGTGAATGGGATGTTGGGTCGAATGATGGATGTCTATTCGGACGAGTTGGGTCAACTGGGGACCCAACACATCCAACATCCCAAGGTCAGCCGCCTAGTCAGAGTCGAGTTGGAACGTGAGTGATGTTGGACTAACTTGTGCACATCCAGTCGGAGCTTGAGTGGTGGAAGGTCTTACTACCGGTTGGACAAGAAATCGGATAGTGAATGATCAGCCAATCGGAGAGCTTCCTGTCCGGTCGACGAGGAATCTGTGAAGCTGCGACTAATGAATTCAAGAAAAATTGAAAGAGCGTTTACATTTGTTCGATTAAATATTTGATTTTATTTGAAATAAGCGATTTTTGCAAACATCTATTCATGTTCACTTGAATTAAAGTTCTCATAGCATCAAAAGTTTAAAGTGGAAAATTGTTGAAAATGTAAATATTGATGTGTAAAATGTGTAATATTGAAGTTCTTTACCTGCACCATACTTTTTGGATTTAGTTGTTTCTATAAATTCAGAATAAAATGTCTGATACATATCAAAATAAATGTTATTCAGATTTCGTAAATCTAATAATAATAATATTTTCTTGTCAGTAGGCCACGAAGGCAAGAGACAACGTCAACGAATGTAAATAAATAAACTGTACCTGACTGTTACGTAATACTATAATATTCATAACACTTCAACATAGAGAAACGATAGCGTAAGTAGATATCCCATGGTATAGGGCGTTTATGTCGCAACTTTTACTGTTATCCCAAGCCGATAGTTCACGTAGTTCTTTCCCATGCAGCTGTGTGACGCTGGTAGTCTCTCAAATTGTGCCGTTCCCACACTCTCACACCAACAAAATAGTAAAAATTGACAATAATCGACAGTAATCGGCTTGAGATAACAGTAAAAGTTGCGACATGAATTCCCTATACCATGGGAAATCTATTTACGCTATTGTTTCTCTATGACTCTAATCTCCGTCAAGAAGATGAATCAAGAAACACTAATTTTATATCAAAGAATTCGTCCAGCTTATAAAGTGGGTTTTGTACCAGCCAATCGTACATCTTTGCCTTGTATATATTGAGAGGCGCAGTTCGGAGTTCAGGTGGTAGCTTATTAAAACGTTTTTGGCCAACCATCTCAAAGCTGTTCAATGACTTTGACAGTCTCTTATGTTGAATATTAATCTGCCTATTGTTCCTAGTGCTATAGGAATGAACAACTCAATGTAGGGTAGGCTACCTTTTTTACTCATTTCCTAGGCTTCTTTGCGAGCTCGATTTAAATCTGGTGGTGAATTTTCAAAAAATTATGTTTTCTTCTTGTTGTATGTTGCAGTTACGAAGAGAGCAGTTTGTTGTGATGAGGACATGGAATGAAGGAGTATGCAGCTTGGCACACTGATTCACCCTTGTCATGGACCACAGCTTTCAAGTATGGCACTTGACAGGTACTTACCACTACTCAATTTTACTTTTGTATTTTTTTAAGTAATCTACGTTTTTCAAGATAGAAATAGTTTTATGCCGGCGCTTCACTTTCGCCGAGTTGGCACGAATGACAACGAACGCGAGAGTGTGGATGGCCTTCGCTCCGATTCATGTCGATTGGAGGCGTTGGACATTCGTCGAGCGACTCGGCGAGAGTGTAGCCGAGGCAATAGGCTGGCCACTAACGAAGGGACATGGTGAACATGCACACACATATGTTCATCATGCATGTTTTGTCACCAGAAAGATGGGTTTAGAGCGCTGTGGTCTTCCAGCTCGTGATGAAGCGCTAGGCTGTATGCTTATCATTTCAGGCACTTTGAATAAATGCATTTTTTATTGAATAAAATCCTTCCCAAGTAATGGAACAATACATTTCATTGAAGTGTATATGCTTCGATTTAGGTCCTGTATAATATTGATTTGCTCTTATTTTTGTTTGTATTCTACTGTAATTCGGTGACAAGTGCTCTGCAATTCCCTTGGAAGGATGGTCACTTGTTGACCCCCTTAATAACTTGCATGTTTGTTATTTTGGTCTCTACTGTTTATTATTTATACATTATGTATTCTCATAGTGGAGCAGCGAAGTAAGGCTAGAGTAGACAAGACTAGTCACGTTTAGTCACAATACTTCACATTGCTGCTTATGACAAGCAATTAGACAAGACTCCATAAGCAACTATGTGAAGTATTGTGACTAAACGTGACTAGTCTTGTCTTGACTAATCGGTGTGTGACCAGCCTGAGGCTGAAGCTGGGCGCACACCAGTTAGTCAAGACAAGACATTATCAGACACAATACTTCACATAGTTGCTTATGAAGACATGTCTAATTGCAATGACTAATCAGTGAGTGTTGCGTCATAAGCAACTATGTGAAGTATTGTGACTAAACGTGACTAGTCTTGTCTTTACTAATCGGTGTGTGGCCAGCCTAAGAGTTGAGCACAGCATTTAGATAAATGCATTATTATCCAGCTGGGTGTGTAAATAACCTTTAGGAGGTTTTTATCACCATCAACTTCAAAATCCAATTTGATTAGTTTAATAAATATTATGCCTACCTGATTGTTTCCGTTTTCAAATTGCTTATCTTTTGATAACGATTAGTCTATTTTAAATGTGATTGTTAATTTCCCCGAATTTCAATGCCTTTCCTATTTTGTTCAGGGATGAATCAGATTGCTGGAGATGGAGAGATACAATATGACGACATTTCTCAGTGCAATGCATCGATGCTGATATGAGCTGGACATCCTGATGGGACTTGAGTCATAGACCAGAGCCTTCAAGTGACAGCTGGTGAGTGTTGTAACATACCTCTCTATCTTCACATTGAATTCTGTTGAGATCTATTGAGCTTTGAATATTATTTCTTGTAGGCCTATAATTGGTCTTATTTATTATAAAACTGGATCTCATCTGATGCGCTTGTGCTCGTTTTAGTTGAATGTAATGTGGAGCCAAGTGATGTTGATGAAACACCACCGAGAAGCATGTGAGTTGAGCAGTAGCTTCATTCTATGAAGTACTGAAAATCTTACATGTATCATGCCGCTTCCACACTCTTGTCAAGTGCGTAAAAATGACGACGAGCGCGAGAGTGTGGATGGCTGCTATGCCACCGCTCGCCGTCAATCCCACCATATATATGTATACAGCGAGCCGCTTGACAAGCGACTTGACGAGAGTGTGGTGCCGGCATGACGAATGCAATGCTACAGAATTGATGGCTCCTTTTGAGTTGTTGTGGAGCTGCCA
>NC_052511.1:3187347-3222653 GCF_014356525.2 Nilaparvata lugens
AGGAAAAGCTTTGGGTTAGGAAAACTCAGATCAGGAATATCATAATTTGATGATTTCAATACCGTAATCAAAATGGCTGCTACTCATAGGTTAAATGCATGTAAAATTGTGCTATTTTGAACTTAGTTTATTTTAAAAACAATAGTGACCGCCGTTTAATTTTTGTGATTTTGTGCTCAAAATAACATACTAAATCGATCCCAACCAAAAATTTGATGACAGGTATGTTGGCACTGGACGTGCACTTACACCGCCTCTTTTCCCATAAAAGAGTTACCTTTTGATTTGTTTTACCTTTGATTTACCTCTCCTTTAATTCTGATACAGGCTATTATCAAGTATTTTTGGTTGAGATGAATTTATTAATAGCTCACTGAATAAATTAAGTCTATCAAGCTGAAAGTATAGAAAATTATTGCATTTGATAAAATTGCTATTGAATAAAATACATATGTATTTTATCTGGAGTTTAGATAGTATTAATAAAAAATCGATACAGTAACAAACGTTGAAGAGCATACCATACATTGATACGCTAGTAGAAATTCTAGGAAGAATCAATCTACATGTTATGACGTCATTGATTAGTTGTGGGGCCAGAAGTAATAGTAGGTATTGATAATAGTCAGTCTTGGGTTGAAGTGCAATGAGATTCACTTGAGCATTCCTCACAGTAACAAGTGACAAATATAAACATTCTTTTCACATAAGTGTAACAATTATACATGACTAAATAATATCAATTTCCACCATCCATCCAATTTGAAATGAATGTCACTGAGGCAAACTTTCTTCAGCAGGGACTTGACCGAGAGAGATTTCTAGGAGAGTCTTCAAGTTGGCCTTATAAATACTCAACTCACTATCACTCAGGTCCCACACTAGCGATCGTAGCGTGGTCAAAATGGCGGTGCACTCATTGACGAGTTGTCTACGACTGGTGACCGGCTCGGCAACTTCTTCATACTCAACTGCTACAAGATTATTGTCCTCAAGAGCCGTTTCCTCTGTTGTTTCCTCAAGATTTTCTGCCGATTCTGAAGAATTTTTTCTTGGTAATCAACAGCTGTTAAAAGATTGTTCACATGTAGATACTGTGTTGTTTCCGCACCATTTTCTGATGTTGCTGGAAAAAAATCGAAACTGATTTAGAAACTCTTTTTTTGCGATACAAGTTGCCAGTGTTAGATTGAGTATTTGGTAATTGAGCAGCGCGATTTCCAGTTTAGAAATGTTTTAGATGTAGTATATTTCGCACCTAGAGGAGAAAATGAGATTTTTCCGGCTCAAAATCGGTTTTCAAGTCCGAGGCCGTAGGCGAGGACTAGAAAAGATTGAGAGCCGGAAAAACATTTTTGCCCGTGGTGCGAACGCTATTTTTCGCCACACACAAAAATAAACAATATATATAAGAGAATAGTTGTTGTTTACTAAGCACTTCCGAAAGCAGAAGTGAAAGGTGATAGCTCTAGCAAATCTGAGGTAATCTGAATATCAGGAAATTGTCCAAGTATTTTTATTTTTTATTCTCATTTGTCTAAATAACCGAAAAGATAATGTTCAATTATGTGGGAGGTTGAGTTTATACTTTTTTATTCTTTCAAATGACAATAAGATGATATTATTATAAATGTTTCAATTATTGAATAATGAACACAAATAATGAAACGTTTTTTGATCAGCTATTTTTTGATCACCTTTCTTTGTTCCATGTTAGCGGCTGGAAAGAGTACTCTTTCCGGTCTAGGCCAGAAAGAAACCTGTTCTGACGTCAGACGAGAGTCGTCTGCAAACAAAGTCTTTCAGATCTACGTAGGGACTGGAAAACAGCTGCTTTCTGTGCAGTGTGGCGAAAAATGTGATTTTATTGATCTTAGTATCAGGGTGGCCACCCATTTTAAAATTTAAAAAATCATGAGTAATTCCCGGTTTTCCAGAGTAAAATTTCAAATTTTCCTGGTGGAGTATCCGCGGTATTTAAGAAACAAAACACATTGAGAATTTATTGTGGAAATCATCAGTTTGATCATCCATGGCAAATTGCGAATAGCTTATTCAAATTTCCAAATATATTGATAATTTTTGACACTACAGTCTATATTTGTGAGGAATTAGTACGTTCTTTCAACTTCTCATGTGTGTAGAGTGCTTTCGGACAGGGTCCATTTTCAACAATCAGTGAGTATAGTTAAAAAACGAAAAATTCCTCACAAATATAGACTACAGTGTCGAAGTTATTAATACATTTGAACATTTATTATGTATTCTGAGTCAACTTTTACTTATGAAGCCATATATATATTATTGACCGAGCGAAGTGAGGTCTAAGATTCAAGTCGATGGTTTGGCATTTCTCTTAATGTTTAAATGTTTATATGTTGTGCATTTACGGCGAAACGCGGTACTTGACAGGTATATTCCTTTTTTAATTGCGCTCCCCGCTTAAAGGTTCTCCCGGTTTTTCCCAGTAGGTGGCCACCCTGTTTTAATCTAATTGACGCAGACGACATTGATCAATCGACTTCAAGGGCCGGTTTCCGAGCTCGGGATTTAGCTAAGCTCTAGACTTTAAACATCTGGAGTCAGAAAATTGGCTTTCCAAAACGGGGCGTAGTCGCAGTAAATAGTTGAAACGTTTTTCCTTGGCGAAATGAAACATTCCTAAATAATTCAAAATAGCTTAAACTTTACACTATTTTCTCTTTATTTTATTTTGTGTTCAATTTTCTAGTTTTTCGAAGTTTAATTTAAACGTGGACTGTGACTACGCCCCGTTTCGGAAAGCCAATTTTCTGACTCCAGCTGTTTAAAGTCTAGAACTTAGCTAAATCCCGAGATCGGAAACCGTCCCTAAATGATTGGAAGAATACTGTACGTGCTTGTGGCTGCGATCGAACAAACAGTCAAATAAGAGCCTGAAGTTATCACCTCTTACAATCGTCGAATAATTACACATTAATTAAAATTAACCTCCACATGTATTCAAAACTGTAGTTGTTTGGGAGTATATTCTCATAAAGTAAATTCTATTCTTATAGGATTGACTAAACTTGAAATATAATATATAGGCTAAGCATCAATATCCTATACTATTAAAACGAGCAACTTCTGTTTATATGTTTGGATGTTCAAATGATTCTATTTCACCGGATCTCGAAAACTGCTCTAACGATTCTCACGAAATTCAGAACATAGTAGGTTTAAAATATAAAGATTCGATTGCACTAGGTCTCATCCCTGAGAAAACTAGCTGAAGGACATTAAAAGGATAATTATTATTCATCCTTGGAAAAACAGCTAATAATAATTATTTCGTCGTCTGTTGGTGATGGAAGTGAGTGAGCGAGTTCGTGTGTGTGGGACTGTGTTAAAATTATGACTCAGCTGTTGAACTTTAGTAATCATTCAATCAGGTACTTAGTGGCGGTTGCAAAAAAGTTGGGTTATTTTCAATCCTGATTAATTCCAGTAGATCCATCTTTTTGAAATGGTCTTCTCTGATTTGGTTCACGTGAAGTTAATCTAGATTGAAATTTAACTGGCTTTTGTGCAACGGGGCCTTTGTGAGAGAAATTTTTGCATTACTCTGGGAATTAATCTCAATTTACTGTGATTAGATAGAACATTACGGTATGAATGTTATTATAATTTCTTCTTTCGTAATAAATTCTTTATGCTTTTATACTCCAGAGCGAAGCTCGGTCCCCGATATTTAATATGATAAACATAACCTATTTTTGAAGTACTTCTATAATATTCTGAAATTAGATAATAGCAGATTATTCAGCCCAGGAGGTTTTCTAGTTAATATGAATGGTAATATAAGAAATATTACAGAATAATAATTTTATTAGCAACCATTCTAATTTATCATCTTGAAATTGTCCTAGATAAATTGACAAACAAATAAAAAGGAATGTATAAATACAAATAAAAACAGAAGTTATTTTTTTTAATTTAAAAATGATTTTTGTGTATTTTGAATAGTAAATTGAGTGTGTAATTGATGAATGTTCAGTGACACAAAACCTAGCTACATTTGGACTGTTGTATAAATTAGAATTTGAACCGTTTTGGGCTTATAAGCCTGTGGTACTTTTCTGTAAGTTGTGTGATTCTGATTAAATAAATAAATGCTTATTATAATATACTGATTTCATATTTCCTGAAGGAAGGGTATCTTGGACTATGCTATTATGGTAACTCCTAAATCTAAGAGGATAATTGAGCGTTTCCTTACTTACTTTGTTCAATTACAAAAACGCCATCAACGATTTGATGGTTGAAGTGCTCTTCAATACTTGGAATGTTGTTCATGTCCAAATAGTCTTCTATAAAAATCCCTGCATTTTCCTCAGTATTCATAATTGATTCTGATGGCTCACTCCTCTCACAGGATATTGAATCTTTGACCTGAAAAATGTTATATTTAATAAATATTATAATATAATTATACAAATGAAGGGCACAGGGGAAAACGAACAATGTTCTCAGCTTAGAAGGAGAAGGAGAATGAAAAGGAGAAAAAGAAGAAGAAAAAATTTTGTGATGTTTATCGTTTTTCCCCTGTGCCCTTCAAATACAATTCTACTTTTCAGCTGAATAAATGTCAAGTGACCTGGATGACTAAGGTCTGGAGTTTTCAGGTAGCACCTAATTAGGGCCTTTGACATGACTGCGTTTAGGCAGCCGGAACCGACGGCTTGTCATGTCCATCCAAAACACAGGAGTCTCTATAATTTTGATAACTATTTTTGTTACATATTTTCTATTTTAACGAATTTTCACTCTTTACCAGCTTAGGCTAGGCACACACCAGTTAGTCAAGACAAGACAAGACATGATCAGACACAATACTTCACATAGTTGCTTATGAAGACATGTCTAATTGCAATGACTAATCAGTGTGAGTTGCATCATAAGCAACTATGTGAAGTATTGTGACTAAACGTGTTTGATCATGTCTTGTCTTGTCTTGACTAACTGGTGTGCGCCTGGCCTTAGATTCATTCATATTGATTGGCAAATTTAAATAAATGATGCATCAAAGCAGGCAATATATCGATATTGATGAAAAAGACAATCATCGTTCAAAATAGATAGTACCGTAGGTTGTAGCTTCATAATCTGGCATCGAAATCACTCTTTTAACAGCTGTAAAATGGACAGTTAAGTTTACCTTTTTTCTTTTTCTTTCCACAGACTTCTCTCTTTTGAGAGAATGATCCATTATGTCCTGCAACATAGGAAAATTCAACACACAATTATTTCCATCTCATGTCAAACATGATTTTCAAATTATCTCCTAATTTTTGATATTTCAAAAAACAGGAAAGGTTTTTCTGGTAAGAGGGCTTCTCTGATCTCGTGGCATTTAATCAAAAAAGTTAACAGACGTTTGTGCAGCCGGTAGCTTCTCCTTGCATCCTGTTCCCCTGTTCTTTAGGACGAAGCCACACGAGCGATTTTTCAGGCGTTTTCTAACGAGTCAACAGGCCGGAAGCTTCCCGATTGGCTGATTAGTTTGGCGTTCGGGGATTAATCAGCCAATCGGAAAGCTTCCTGCCCTGCGACTTGTCTGGAAACGCCTGAAAAGAACGTGTTGTGTGGCTTGGCCCTTTTAATTATAGAGTACCGGATTAAACTCACTATCTCTTCTCACCTCATCCATCCAAAACCTTACTGCTAAAAATCTGGTGTGGTGCACTCACACTACTTTCCTTGCCGTTATGAAAATTGATCACCTGACGCTAGTGTTCACGCGCATAAGAGTCTTCTATTCAGAGATCTGAGACAGCTGGTGACAGGACAATAATAACGCTGCAGACACACGATGTCTGCTATCTCTTCATAGTGAATGATTTAATAGAATCAACAGTTGCCAACAGTTTGCAATTGAATAATCACATTTTCTCGAATTTCAAGCTTATTTTAAATTTTAGGTGAAAATGTTACTGAACATTGTGAAATGGTGCTTCCTGAGGGGTTATCTCCTATGATAGAGTCCCACGTTGTGAAGCCATTGTGTGAAGTTGTGGATTGTAAATCCTTCACAGATAATACGACGTTTCTGATATTTATAAGAGCAGTCTCTAAATTCCCTCTTTTGCGAATAAATTCACAAAAAATTAAGGCCGTCCGGCTCGCAAAATTACTGGGTTCAAACCTCAGCTCTAGCTCAGTGGTAGAAACATGAATTTTATAAATACAAATAATCACCATAAGGTTCAGTGACCGGTGATTGATAATTCTTACCGCTGCTTCTATGAAGTTCTTGAAGAATACCAATAAGGAAAGTAAAAGAATATTTGATGACTGATTATCAGTAACCATGCATCACTAGAGAATAATAAGGACCAACTATAGTTGTTTCTAGTTGATTCTTAAAACGCTCGTTGCGAATACAAGTATTCACCAATATACCCTTCCGAAATTCCTTAGAACTTACAACGCCAGTTCTGGAAGCTCTCTGGATCCTTATATGATATAACTGGAACCTTATTAATATAATTTCTTAATATACTTGTTCTGGTAGATGAGATGAATATCATCAAAGGATGATAAATATTGAGTGCTCTGAATAAGATTAATATCACTCGATTCAATAATTTTAAGTGCTGCTAAATACTTGTTGGTATTAAAACAGCTCAAACTGTATATCACGAGATGAACTAGGATAAAATAAATTTCTACGATTTGTATGCTGACATAAAACACAAAATATATTCCCATAAAAAAGATGTGCATAAAATATTCGATATATCTATAATTCACTTAAATAATCTATTTCAAAAATCTGAATAATTATCACAGGCTTTGCTAATATTCACAATAGTGGGTTTCAAATTCATAAATATATTATATTTAATACTGATACTTATACTTCCAATCAATACAAAATTCTGCAAACAAAAACCTGTTCGGTCTATAAGTTTGATATGATATACTTTGGTCAATTAACAAATTTTATAATTAATAAATTAATATTCAAACATGAGATCTCAGGGCTTTTAATATGAATTCGGGCTGTGCATGGAAGTAAGCTTCCTACATATATTAAATAAATTTATAAAATGTTCTTATGAACTATGTGATATTATACAACACGAGGTGATTTTTAATTTAATTCAAGTTAATTTGAATAGCGCTTTTTTATTAATTACCCCACTGAACGTAGAAAAAACGAGCTCGTTCGAATTATCACTCACTGAATTGAAGTTCTTGACGGTCTCGTGGTCTGAATTAATTATTTCCAATAATTAATTGGGTAGGCTCCTTTTCGTCACTGCTGGGCTAACGCGTGATCCAGATTTTTATAAGTTTCTTTCGAATTAAAGCTATTTTTATGGGAATCTTTACAATTACGAACTCCTTGACAGCACTGAGTTCACAAATAATTAACATTCAACAAACATACATTACATTTAAAAAAGGGGTTTGGCTTAATAGTTCATTAAAAATTTTTTAAAAGGAAGAAGAAAAAACCCTAAACTCCATGTGCATCCTCTCCGGTCGGGATCTTAAGCCAGAAGAAAGAGGTTTTCAGAAAAATTTGCCTCTTCCTAGAATAATTCTGTAAGCTACTCTCTGATTGGCCTTCAACTTAATAGACTCAATACAATTGGTTGCCTTGGGAATCAGGGCTTCCTCAGCTTTATAATAGAAAAATTTAAATAAAAGAAGTTTTATACAAATATATGGAGTGTTTATCTTAAATGAATTCATAATAAATCGTAACATACGATTTTAATAGAAATACATTAGTTTTAGAGGATGGATTCTTCATGGTATTGTTGATCTAGTAAAACAAAAATTTTCTGAAAATATCAATTTTTGGAAAAGTTATTCAATTTACCAAAAATAACTTTTAGTTGAGTTATTTTTAGTAAATTGAATAACTATCTTAAAAATTGATATTTTCAGAAAATGTGTGTCTTACTAGATCAACAATAACATGAAGAATCTATCCTCTAAATCTCATGGATTTATCTCTTACCGAATTTGAAATGTTCTGTCCCAAAAATTTAAACTTTAGGCGCTCATATCTCAAAAAGTAATGATCAGAAAAAAATGTTTTCCTGAGAAAACTTTTTCATTTTGATAGCTGGATGATATACAAATCAAAAAACTTTGAAAAATATCACGAGTAGAAAGTTTATTTTTAGCCTTTGCACAGCCTTATCAGACAGAATTGTGAAAGCCTTCTTAATGAGAATGGAGCAAATCTTAATGAATACAATACAATAGATGGTAATGATTTTCATTGTGATGAAATTGATTAATCAAGGTTTGATTTTTGTTTACAGCATAGAAAATCTAAGGAATCGGTTAAAGCACTCAAAATTCCCCGCAGACTGCAGGGGAAAATTGACGCAGCAATCGAGGAAGCACTGGAATTACAGGACAATTTCCATTAAATAGATTAAAAGAGACAAAGGCTCGGGGGTTAATGAAAAATGTAAGGAGTTACTCAGCAGAGGAGGGCAGTGTCTGTAGGGTGAGTGACAAACATCAATTCATTTCATTTTAATTGTTTATTCAATCCATACTCAAAATTAAATTACTTCTGCTTATTACACAGGTACACTATATAACCTCATAAATTTATCCTATTTTAAAAATTGATATTTTCAGAAAATGTTTGTTTTACTAGATCAACAATAACATGAAGAATCTATCCTCTAAATCTCATGGATTTATCTCTTACCGAATTTGAAATGTTCTGTCCCAAAAATTTAAACTTTAGGCGCTCATATCTCAAAAAGTAATGATCAGAAAAAAATGTTTTCCTGAGAAAACTTTTTCATTTTGATAGCTGGATGATATACAAATCAAAAAACTTTGAAAAATATCACGAGTAGAAAGTTTATTTTTAGCCTTTGCACAGCCTTATCAGACAGAATTGTGAAAGCCTTCTTAATGAGAATGGAGCAAATCTTAATGAATACAATACAATAGATGGTAATGATTTTCATTGTGATGAAATTGATTAATCAAGGTTTGATTTTTGTTTACAGCATAGAAAATCTAAGGAATCGGTTAAAGCACTCAAAATTCCCCGCAGACTGCAGGGGAAAATTGACGCAGCAATCGAGGAAGCACTGGAATTACAGGACAATTTCCATTAAATAGATTAAAAGAGACAAAGGCTCGGGGGTTAATGAAAAATGTAAGGAGTTACTCAGCAGAGGAGGGCAGTGTCTGTAGGGTGAGTGACAAACATCAATTCATTTCATTTTAATTGTTTATTCAATCCATACTCAAAATTAAATTACTTCTGCTTATTACACAGGTACACTATATAACCTCATAAATTTATCCTATTTTAAATTCATCCATTAATTTATGTGATTATGATGATAATGATAATTTTTTACTAATTTAAATTTCTAAATTCAATTTATAATTTAATTATAATGATTGACTATGCTTGATGGACAGACAGGGAGATTGCAAACCTCACTTGACGAAAGTTTAAATAATAGTTTTTCATTGTTATCAATTCATGGTATAATAAAATTATTTTTTATTGGTTCAATGTAATAGAATTTCAGCCCTATTTATAGAAATAAAATATATTACTGAAGTCGTGCATAACACGACTTGTCTTAGCTCAATGCATCAATGGATGGTGTAATAATATTAATAAATAAGAAAGGATTACAAGTCCCCAACATTTTTATTACTTAAGCCCTTTTGTTTTGCAAAAGCATTTTAAATTTTAATAATATAAATAAAGAAAGGATAAAAAGACCCCAACATTTACAATACCTCATTGGCATAAACTTTCGTCTGTCCGTTATCTTCCCATATTCTGGATCTTGGGGGATTTCGATTACATTCGTCTCAGTTACCAGCCTATCTGGAAAATGTTAACAATGTATTGAGTAGGTGGATAAGAATTATTGAAACTTGGTCCAACATTGGAGGTTCAGCATCATTAGGCCTACAATGTGATTGATTAACTAGAGCAGGATTTTATTTGTAGCTAAATTGCAGTTTCAAGTCTTCAAACTCCAAAACTGTTTCAAGTGGAAAATGAAAGCTCTGGTACAATCTTGACCTTCGACCTTGACCAATGACCGACTGGCCACGACTTGACCTCGACTTAACCCTAATTCTCCCCTCAATATTTATTTTTCCATCTTATCATAAAACTGTTCATATACGGTATTCGACTATTTGGGGAATTTTTTTTTCACAGTAGATAGTTTTATCTTTTTAAAGGTCGAGATTGTTTCAGAGCTCACAATTTCTATTTATTGTAGAGTTGAACTGACATTTTTCATTTTAGATAATTTAATGTCAATTCGTCAAAAAAAATAAATGTTGGCTTAAATATAGGGTTTAATTATCAGGAATATTTCATTGACAGTTTTTATATAATCAACCCAAGGAGGATGATTCGGCAACCAAAATTTATTTCTTTAAATCATGTCTAGTTGAATTACCATTGAGCATTCCTGGGGCAGGTTTACTTATTTCAGCTAAGTTTATTTGAGTGACTGATAAGTCTGTTTTTTTTCAAAACATCAGTCTTTTGATGGCCAAGGCAGGGAATTCTTTTTGAAGAATGGAGGAGGGTTCAGATGAATTTCTGGTACAGTCATTGTCTATAAATCCATTGCTTTACACAGATAAAACTGGATTTTTTAGGGTACAGTAAAATCTGTATGTTGGTTGGAACAGACTGGTTCATTCTTGACTTGTAAGTTATTCTCTGGGAGGAATTTCTACAGTTTGGTCGTTGCTGTATTATCATGATGATTATGAAGATGGAGAATTGAATTCTCTGTGGTTTTTGGGTGATTGGGTTTTTGTCTACGAGTTGTGGTAGAGGTGTAGTGTGACGAGATATAGTTGAATGTGACGTAAGTATCGGCTCCACACATGTTGTGAGTCTGAGGCCTGAAGGCGGCCTTGAGGCGCCCGAGGCCGCCTTGAGTCAGAGGCCACATGTGTGGGCCAGTTAAGGTATTTGTATTTGTTTTTGAAGGTAAGTATTTGAAAATGAAAAATGAATAAATTTGTCCACCCCCCACACCATGCCCAAAGACCCTCTAAATACCTCAAATTTAGTACAATACCACCCGCTCTGAATACCCCACATTTATACCCCCCCCTGAATACCTCAAATACAGTATACCAACCCCCAACACAAGATTTTTTTTTAATAATTGAAATGACACCGTTTGTTTATTACTACCCCCCCCCCCCCCAACAAGGGATCACCTATTGTAAGTTGTTGACAAAAATCTGAATATGTTGGTCAGTTGTTGGCTCAAGCTGTGGCGGTTGTTGGGAGGGTTTTGTTGTGGTTTTCTGAGTGGTTCAGAGGTTTTTACTATGGTCAAGGTCAATTCTCTTAGCTGTTGACCAAAGTCGACAATGAACAGTTTGTTCCAACCAACATACAATGAATAATTTGAGAATTCACTTACAAATTCAGATAACTCTAGGACTGCTAGCTCCCTGCTTCTTCCTTTTCATAAAAAATGACTTGTATTCCCTTCCAGGTTGCTCAATGATCCTAATTCAACTAGGTACATTATTTCTGTAATTTCCTAATTATTCCTCTTCAATAAATAGTACAGGTCTGAAAGTAATTTACATTAATTTATCCACCGCTCTATACAGGCTCAATACATTTATTGTCTCTTTGCTTCATTTAAGAAGTTTAGATACATATTTTTCAAAAATCTTTTGTCTTCTATACCAGCCAATGACATCCCCTATAACCAATTCTTTCAAGTCCTTGTGCACATCGATTTTTGGACGTACAAAGTTTTGGGTTTGCCATCCTTATAAATTCTATTAGATTAGAAGATGATGTTTATCAAGTTCCGTTCAATCTAATAGGATTTATAAGGACGGCAAAGAATCGTATGCATAAAATCGATGTGTGTGTAGCTACTTTAACACAATCCGAAAAGTACAAAAATAAAACTGGGTTGATAGAATAAAAAATCCTAATTTGATAAATTTCACATTATAAGTCCTGACTAAGCTATGTATGATAATAGGACTTACACTTATATATAGATACTAAGATATAAAAAAACAAATCTTTAGAATTTTAAAATCATAAAATAAAACATTCTTTTATCAGCTGCTTTTAAGACTACTTTTCCACCTATGAATATGTATATAAAATTAAAATTAACGACCAAATAATTGCAATAATTGAAATATAATAGAATAAATATTGGAAAATAGTCAATTATCGGCTAAACTCACTTCCTGTTTCTATTTATCTCACATTCTCAATGCTGCATTTTTTATTCAGAACCATCTTTAGTTTAAAAAAATAATGTTTTATTGATCCATCGATACATTGAGCCAAGACACAAGTTTTGTTGATCTACAGACTTGAAAAATAGGAGAGCTTTAATAGAAATTTGTTGAAAATAAGCAGAATTGCAATGTAATTTTATGTGGCAGGGTAATAATTTTGAAAATAATTGAAGTGAAGAAGGTGTGCTGCTCTCCACGACTGTCAATCAAGCATTATCAATCAATGAAATATTTTCCATCCATCTTTGTACAGTAGAACATGGACTGTCTTAAGACACTTTATAGGTTTCAAAGAAACAACATAGATTTTCACTTATTCTTGTAAGATAACTATTATTATCAGAGTTCAATGTTTCTTAGCTACAAATGTTTTTATCTTTCAATTATTATAATCATCATCATCATAATTAAATCATCCCGTTTTACATTTTATAATCAAACCCCACTTCACCCTAGATATATTTTTGACATTAGTATTTTCCAAATTAATTATAAATCATAATTTTCCACTGTATCTACAAAATTAAAAAAAAAACAGTTTCTCATAAAAATCCAAATTTTCATATTGATGAAATGATTGAATGAATCACTCATAATAAAGACTGTGCCCGAATGTGTGAGTACTCCAACTCATCGCTCCAGTACTTACTTGCATCTTTAGCACTACAGCCTTTGTCTCCTTCGAAATGCCTCTCCAGCCTCAGCTTGCCTCTTTCCCCTGTGTCTGCATTCCCTTCCTCATCATCCTCCAGTTCTCCAGCCTCATCAGCCTTCAGACAACGCTTCACACATCGTCATATCTCCTGTTAAAATTGAAAAAAAAATATTTATATTTTAGTTATAAGCATTACTCTTGTATTATTATGAAATATATTGTTGTTAAAGGATACATTCAAAAATATATATTATATAGGCCTATATTATAAGAACCAGAAAAGTAAAAATTTAAAAAAATAGAGTAGGTTTGGGTTATTCATTATAGGCATTACTTTCATATATTATTATAAAACCATCAGAAAATACATAAAATTATAAAACACAAAAAAATTAGATTAGTTTATCTAGGTTATATTATATTAACAAGTATAGTGTTACAGAAAACCCCAAAAAATTAATAAAATATAAAACACAAAAAATTGATAAAATTATAAAACACAAAAAATTGATAAAATTATAAAACACAAAAAAATTAGGTTAGTTTATCTGGGTTATATATTATATAATAGTTATAGAAAACCCCAAAAAATAATAAAATTATAAAACACAAAAAAATTAGGTTAGTTTATCTAGGTTATTTATTATGTAATAGTTATAGAAAACCCCAAAAAATTAATAAAATTATAAAACACAAAAAAATTAGGTTAGTTTATCTAGGTTATATATTATGTAATAGTTATAGAAAACCCCAAAAAATAATAAAATTATAAAAAACAAAAAAATTAGGTTTAGTTATTATAGGTATTAGTTTACTATTATTATAAAATCCCCAAAAATTAATAAAAAAAGTAGGCTAGATTAGATTATTATAGTTTATTTATTGTATTCTTGTTTTAGGATACATTCAAAACATATAATATAGGCCTATATAATATTTATAAAGAATAAAAGAGCTAAAATTAAAAAAATGTATTCTAGGTTAGTTTATTATAGGCTATTTTGATTATTAGAGTACCTACTTGAAGGTGGCTTCAAGTGAGAAAATTTCAACCTTGTAAATAATTACCACTGATTCTATATTAATAGTAATTCTATATTCATACAACATTTCTACTCTATTTGTTTTGAAATAAATTGATGCTAGCAAATTGAATTGATTCTGTAGAAGGGCCAAACTACTTTCATGATTTTCCCACAGGAATATATCAGTGATTCAGCAGTAAATAACTGTGATATCTCTTTGAAGACTGATCAAATGATAAACAGGAAAGACTATTTGAGAAAAGACTGTTTATCAGATAAATATTACTACATTAGTTGTAATTAAATATCAATTGTAATATTAGATAATTATTCTGATGTAGAAGAAACATAATGTGACTTGCAAAAACATTTCTGTATGTAGCCTAATACAACAGGCTATTATTTCTCTAAATAGAATTGCTGTGTTCAAAATATTGACAAAATAACTGTGTCTTATTGTTGAAGTGACAAACTTATTGTTAAAGTGTTAAGCTGTGTTTACACCAAAGTTATTAACAAAATGTTTATTTTTCCGTCCTTATAGATTCTATTAGATTGAACATAACTTATCATACACATGATGTGCATATGTGTTTGTCAAACTCCGTTTAATCTAATAGAATCTATGAAGACGGAAAATAAACATTTTGTTAATAACTTTGGTGTAAACACAGCTTAATATTCATTACATCTTTGTTTTATTCTTTTATATTGTTTTTGATTGATTTGTTTACATATTTTTAGTAGTTTTATCAAAGAAAATAGTTCGAAATATTGACAAAATAATTGTGACATCACTCATCTGTTTCTATTTGTTTTACCGTAGATGTTTTCGAATTACAGTATTGATATATTGAACAAAACTTATTGAAGTATTATTTTTATCACTTTATTGCTTTATTCTGTTATGTTAGTTTTTATTCGTTTGTTTATATATTTTTCTATTTCAATGAATAGCCTAAATAAATTTGATTTGTACAATGATATCCCCCCTCTCCCAAACTCAACTACAGAGGTAAGTTAAGTGTTAAACTATGAAACTGTTAGCACAGATCCAATGGTTGTCTGTAGTATTAATAGTTATTTGTATATCTAGAGTGAAAAGTACTGTTTTTTCTCCCTGAGGGAAAAGTTTGAAGCCCGAGGCAAAGCCGAGGGCAACAATTTTCCTGAGGGAGAAAAAACATTTTTCACTCGTGTTATACACAACATTTTTCCTTCACCTACATTTTTATAGAAACTGCAAATAAAATAATTTTTAAAATCGTATGTGACCAAACAATGTGTTACAACACATAATCTGTATAAAGAGTAGACAGAAACAGCTGGCTTGTAATCACAGTTCTCCGCCACAGAATAGGTACAGAATGGAAACTATCAATCAAACGCCTATCTAACCAATGCTTTTTACATGGCACAAATACTAGACACGTCACGTGACCTTAGGAACTTCCAATCCTGGTCTTCTGATTGGCTCGCGGCAGTGAACGAGATCAATTGATCCGGATCAGTAAAGGGATCCGAACCTCCCATCAATACTATTACAATGCGGAACTTCCTAACAAGATGGCGGATATTTGCGCCAGGGTACTAGCCGAGTTTCCATACTGTATGTATACTGTGGCTGTGCGCTATCTGTCGGCAAAAGTTGTAACAACAATGGCCGCCACAACTACAGCTATGATGAAGTTCCCGTTTCAAATTTGATTAGTTAATGGGAATATTCGTTGGCTGGTATTTTGGTATTTTTAATAACATGGAATAAAAAATTACATTTTTTTAGTACAGTGATAAAGTTTGTAATAATTTTAGCATACAAACATAAATTTCATATATTGATCAAATGTCTGGTTGAGGTATTGAATTTAGTTGGTTTAATGACTACTCTATATGCTTCCTCATCTGAGCTTAGACCTTCTAACCTATTTCAAATCAAAGACCTTAAAGAGATATAGACTCACAATGCCTATGCCTTCCCAATGATAGCTCTTACTTGAAATTGAAGTCCGCCATTGGGGTATTTTAGCACGATATATTATATCTATATATTTGTAATATTATAGATTACAAAGGCATTGGTATGTAATAATCTTATAGGTTGCTCCCTCAATGGCCGATTTCAATTCCAAGTACGACACTAGCGCTGCATGTGAGTCTATGCATCTTTAAGGTCTTTGAACGTTTTCTACGTAGATATTCAAATGTACGTTTTTAAAATAGAGATGCTTCCTATGTTATAATGGAGTTACTTTTACGCTCTAGGGAGTTTTCCTGTTTTTTCATCCCGAGAGCGAAAAGGTGACTCTTTAGTATTTATTATGTTCCAGGGAGTAAAGTAAGCACTTTAGACAGTAGGTGGAGGAAAAAATTATTTTTTTCAAAATTTTCAGAACACTTTAATATTTTTTTACATGCGTATGGTACTCTGCTAATATATGGTAGGTATTAGGACATTGACAATAGTCCATATTATTTTCTTTGGTAAAGTGCTTTCCATGCGCTAAAAATTTAAAATTCAAAATTTCTTGCTTCAAGTGTTTGGTCAGAAAATTAGGCAACATTTTATGAAGTGGAGGAAACATAACCTATTTTAATGAATCAAAATCCGGGGAAGGAACAGTTTTGGGCTGTGCCTGTTGATCACACACCAAATTATTTTGAAAAATAATTGAGTATCGTTGAATCAATAAAAGAATAAAACTCTTAATCGAGTGAAAATACCTGTTCTCCTGCCTTTCAAACGACTCCATTACTGCGTTTATTCTTTCTTGCAAGCTCTGCTGTGAGACGAGCTTAGTTCTGCTTGTATGGCACCTGACATGCGTTTAACCATGTTTTTCACATAAAAAATAGGCCTGAACGGTACTGAGGCCCGGTTGCACAAAATCCTGTTAAAACTGTTTTAACCGCGATTCAATTCCACGAGAACCAATCAGAGAAGCCTTCATTTTAAGGCAATCTTCTCTGAAGACTGTCTCTCACAGTGGTTCTCTATGATTGCTAATCTTTTCTCGATGATTTTATCAACTGTATTTGATTGACTGTGATTTTTCTACTTACATGGTCGGTGTTGTAGGTTTCATTGAATTGATACTTTTCAGCACCATTTTGCTTGGAACCAGTTGCAGTTGTTGGCGAATGGCGGCCGTTAAAGGGTGATTCAGAGCAAGTGCCTCCATTATGAATGAGCTGAGTGGAGCCACAGCTGCCTTCAATAAACTCACCACACATTCCAAACGCACCTAAACAACACCATTAATACATTTCATTTCTATTACCTAGTTAAAAATCACTAAAATTAGTTATAAATCAGTAAAACTGTAACTTTAACCTTCTAGTCGTGACCCTTGGTCCTGAGGACCTAGACAATTTTTGTTATAATTGTAATTGGGCTGCAGTGCGCGTTACTGTCTACTGTGGTCAATGTAAATTCATGTCAGTAGCCAATCAAACTTGGCCACGTAGAGTGTTAGTGCTCTGTGACTTGTTTTCGTGAAATGTTGCTTCTGGGTCCCCAGCACCCAAGGGTCACGACTAACGTTACTTTTTTTATTTCCTTCATATGTACATTTTCAAGCAATAGTGATTGAATTCAAGAAGTGAACATCTACGTTTTGGACAGAGACTTCAAAGAATGTACAAATCCACTTCTATAAACCATATTCAGAGAGGTTTGCTCAAGCGGTCACCCTTTCAACGGGAGTAGCAGACGCATGATTCTCAACTTATCTAAACGTTAGCTTATCAGTGCGACCACTGAGTCAAACCGCTCACAAATTTCTGTCGATAATTTCATTCAAATGATTATTTATGAGGTTCAATTCCGCAATTTAGCATCATATGCTAAGTGAGGTCAACGTTATGATGACAGTAGAGAAATATAAGAGTACAGCGTTGCTGATTCTCTGCCTTGCCACTGCCGTCTATAGAAGATAGTTGATACCGGTATATCTGATCTAATTTAACTGTTAATTCTTGTTTAAAATAACCAGTTATATTCTATTCATCAAGAGAAATATTTTCAATGATTAAAAGAAAATTCTTTTTAATTGATATTGAAAGTTTTGTCAATTAATTATATTTCTACATTGTTAGAAAACGATCTGGCAACGTTGTGGAGGTATAAAAGAATAGCGCTTTCTGCTTTGTCGAATGATAGACAAGGATAGCAACACCAATGTTAATCAAATACTGTCATTATAACTATACACTATAGTCCCTATCCCAATTCTCGTAGTTGAGCTTATCAAGGGGAACGCGCCAACCAAGCTTCCCGTCAGCCGAGCTCCTTTAAAAACCACTTTCGAGGGGATTGGTTGTCGTCTACGGTCCCGAAAACCAGTAACCTCCTAACCAGTAGGGGATTGGCTGTCGGGGAGACTCGTTGACGCCAGCGTGCAAGGGGCTTGGTTGTCGTCAGAGCAGTAAAAGGGTGCACAAGGGGAGATAGGCTTTATAATCGATATAAGAAGCGAGCTCAACATAATCTCCATATGGTAGAAGATTGAAGAGAATCGGCAAAACTGGAAAGATCATGTTGAAAGGACGGAGAGTGACAGGATTCCCAGGGCAGTCATGTCGTATTCATGTGGTTGGGAGGAGAAGTGTGGGCGTATCCCGCAAAAGATGGATGTCATTGGCAGTTTCAAGTCGGAACAGGCAAATAGCCTAATCCTCGTAGGAAGACGACGACGACATCATTATAGTAGCTACAACCTAAATAATTCCCGAGACATACTTCTGTACTGAAGTTGTATTAAATTTAATGAAGTTTTCTGATTGGAGTGATGAGTAATGCAAACTCAAGAATGCATTACCATGGAGAGAAGATGACATAGTTGAGACGATACTGTATCATATTGTGTTGATACTGTATCATGCGTGGTGATACTGTTTCATTTTGTGGTGATATTGTATCATTCATGGTGATACCATAGAGAAAAGATAGCATAAGAAGATAAACCATGGTATTGGTCGTTTATGTTCCAAATTTCAAGCCGATTACTGTCGACTACTGTCTATTATTACTGTTTTGGCCGGTTGAGAGTGCAAGAACGGCACATAATAAGAGATTACCAATGAAATAGTTTCATGAAAAAGAAGTAAGTAAACTATCAGGCTGGGGTTAAAAGTGAAATTTAGAACATAAACGCTCTATACCATGGGATATCTTCTTATGCTATATTTTCTCTATGTCATTACTGAACAAACCATATTGAAAATTTGTTGTGCATATTAATAATGATTACAGATTGTGAAATACATCTGGAGCCTGTTTCATAAAACCCCAGTAATACAGGGCCTGTATTACAGGACTTATAAATTAAAATTTGCAATCCTTTAAAATTATGTTTCATAAAAACAATTCTGCACTTGTAAAATCACCTGTAATATGCACCTGTATTACAGTTCCTTTATATGAATTAATGTTTTCATTAGCCAGTGAGCCTAATATAAGATCTGTGGAAAATCTATATTATCAAATTTCTGACGATGGACAGATTGCATTTATGCTGGAAAATAAATTTGTTAATGATAAATAGTTGAGAAATTATAATAACTACTTAACTTACATAACTTATTATAACAGTTATGTTAGTAGTAATGTTTCAAAAAATGTTAATTATCGAAAATATTGTTAATAATTAAAATAATTAATTTCCTGAATATTTCCAATAACACTTTACTGAGGAAAGCTTAATCTAAACCGTTCATTATATTGATAAGTTTCCTGCATAATTTTGTATGAAATTCTATCCTTGCAAAATTCTTGGCCTACGAATAATAACATAGTCATGTAGTTCACTAGAACTACTACCTTCATCCATTTTGACACGTTGCCTTTAGAACAAAATGTCACTTTTCAAGATTTTACCTACACTTGTAAAAGTTTTAGGATGGTCTAAACAATGATAAAATATTCAACAACTTACAGATCCAGTAATACAGGAAGTTTCTTTTTACGAAACACGAAAATGATAATGTCTTGTATTATTTACTTCTACAGGCAAATGACTTGTAAATTGTTTTACAGGGAAAATTGTTTAAACTTTTAATTTTCACCTGTAATACAGGAACTTTTCCTCTATTACAGGACTTGTAACTTTCATGAAACAGGCCCCTGGGCCCTGTTTCATAATTGACCGAACGAAGTGAGGTCTAAGATTCAAGTCGACGGTTTGGCATTTCTCTTAATGTCTATATATTTATATGTTGCGCATTTACGGCGAAACGCGGTAATAGATTTTTATGAAATTTGACAGGTATGTTCCTTTTTAAACTGCGCGTCGACGTATATACAAGGTTTTTGGAAATTTTGCATTTCAAGGATGATATAAAAGGAAAAAGGAGCCTCCTTCATACGCCAATATTAGAGTAAAAATCAGACTATAGAATTATTCATCATAAATCAGCTGACAAGTGATTACACAGATGTGTGGATAAGACAGTCTATTACTGTATTTGTATAAGGTCTATAGTTTCAATCAAAGACATTAAAGAGGTATGCATCTTTAAGCTGGGTTTACACCAAAGTTATTAACAAAATGGTTATAACTTAATCCTTATAGATTCTATTAGATTGAACGGAAGTTGACAAACACATATGTTCATCATGTGTATGATAAGTTATATTCAATCTAATATCATCTAAAAGGATTGAGTTATTAACATTTTTTAAATAAATTTGGTCTAATCGCAACTTTAAGGTCTTTGGTTTCAATATTTTGTTTTGCAGTCATGGTATTATTATGCGTGTCCATCAGTATCAATATTCTCACATTTGAAAAAACTAATTTAATAGGTGAATAAAAATAAACAAATGAACTAAATAATGCTGGAGAAATTATAATATTTTTGATTCTAAAAAATTAATTTTCATCAGATAGAAAGATCATCACGGAACTGGATGAATTATATCATATGGAATACAAATTCAAACGTGAACTGAGTTTGTTAACATTTAAATCAGTTGACATCTGGTACTTGTGGATGAGAATACTGCGTGAGGTCTACTGTTCACAGAACTACTAGTACTTATAAGTCACGTAATACAGGAGAATCACCATTCCAATTACATGCTCAATATAGCCGATAAAATCAGCTGTTCCTGTATTACAGGACTTGTAAGTTTTTATGAAACAGGGGCCTAATTGAACTATTTTATTAGTTTTCACAACTTGATGTGAGCAACGTTTCGTTTGCTCCTATGTATTGGTCCCGAATTTAGGATAACCTAACCAGTAACATCCTATAACCTCTTAACCAGTAGGGGATTGGCTGTCGGGGAGACTCGTTGACGCCAGCGTGCAAGGGGATTGGCTGTCGTCACCGAACCCGACAACCAAGCTCCTCGCACGCTCACGTTTGAGTGCCAGAGTTTTCGCGAGTAAACTGACATATAGGGTATTTCATGCACTTACTCAATGGATTTTGGAACAGTCCTCAAATCACGCCTGGTTTTCCCAGTCATTCATTGCTTTCTGACGAGTTATATCACATTTTTAAGAACCAATAGTTCAAACTTATTCAAGTTCAGCTGAGGTATTGATTCATATTTTTATGGTCTTATACAAGAGCTACATTTCAAAACAAAGCGAGTGAAATGAATTCTGTTCAGCTTTCAACGTATTTAGTGGCATCAATATATATACTGGTAACATATATTGTTACAATTCCTCCAGAGCGCAAGGCTCGCATGGTCATTAGGCCGCTCCTATGCTCGACCGACCATAGGCTTTTTTACGTGAGTGCGTATGCACCATCCTGACCATACGCATCCATACATCAGTTTTTCTGACTCACAAATTGGACGCCTTTACAGATTGTTTAATTGTAGCTTATTATCTTCGTGAACGAAAGATTAAAAGGCGTAGATATCAAGTTCACCCGATGGTCGCTCAAAGAGCATTTCAAAGGGAATTTAGTACCATATTATATAAATCATTGCTTGGGGATGAAGATACACATTTTTCAACTACCTCAGAATGTCCATCAGAAATTTTGATGAGTTATTTCGAGCTTGTATCACCATTGGGAATACTTGCAGTCACTTTAAGCTACGGATCAAATAAATGTAGATAATAATAATATATGATTTTTCCAATAAAAATTTAGAATTGATTGAAGAAATGGATAGAAAAACTCTGAATTCAAATATGACACCATTAATTGAATTCATTCATTATGCTATTCAATTCAATATCAGCTGATTGTAGGGCAGAGGTGTCAGCACATTGGTTATGTTGCGATCGGGCTACTGATCAGTACAGCTCTGAAAGCTTCTATTTGCTTCAATAGCGCGTCAGTCGACCGATGGAACGAGCTTGACCGATGGTCTTCGTACGCAGTGTAAAACGCATGGTCCTAACCGTGCGCATGCGTGCCGTCAGTCCTGCTCTGTACGGATACATGAAATATCTATGTACAAGACAAGCGCGACTGACGTACGCACTGACGGTCGGTCGAGCTCTGTAACCGGCCTTACGCTTTGCGTACGCTCTGCTGACGCATGTCAGCCGCCAATTTTTAAGTCAGGGCGGGCAAGCCGCGTTTTATTATCAACTTCAACAACCTAGAACGCGTAAAAATGGTGATAGAGATATTTTGATTTCAGATTCGGATTCAGCGTCTCTAAATAAGTCGAATGACTCGCTCTCAAAAATAATCAAAATTGAAGAAGTTTTGGTTCTATTGGATATTAAGCCATTCTATATGTACAGTACTCAACATTTTTCGAATGTTTTTTCAAAGTTTCATTTAAAAAACTGTTCTATGCTTTGGAGTTAATCTTAATACAATAACATAGGCCTACTTTGTTATTGCATTGAGGTAAAAGTAATAGTCCATTAATAAATGTACTATTATTACAGTACTTGATCAATAACATCTTGCTCTGAATCAAATTATAAGAACTATTATTCATAATGGGCCATATGAATAAAGTTGAGCATTTGCTTATACTTCTAAAATATTGAGCCATTTTCTATGAATAAACGAAACCTTTTGCTCATGCTCATCAAAAGAATAGTTTGAGCATTTGCTCAAAAGTATAAACTTATGCTCAAAATGATTGATTCTGTAAAATACCTAGGCATCATGATAGATTCTCGACTAAGGTGGGAGCCACATATGTCTTATGTTTGTAATAGATTAAGGAAAACATTTAAACCCTTATTTTGCAGTATAAGAAAATTGTAAAAATATGTCTGAATAGACCAATTAGATATCCCACTAACCTAATCTGTGAAGAATTCAAAGTTCTAAGCCTTGAGGATTTATATAAATTGAACTTATTAAAATATTTATTTAAACGACCATTAGATTTTCCAGTGACTCCTGAACATGGATATACAACTCGTGGTCAAGCCAGAGAGAAACTGTATGAGCCGAGATGTGTAACTGCATCTGCGGCTGGTCATGCAGCCTTTCAGGGTCCTCGTTTATTTAATGTTTTACCTTTCGATATTTCTAGAGAGTCCTCCTTATCGATTTTCTGTAGAAGGTTAAGACTTAATTCTGTAAACTAGGCTATATAAACTAAGCATTGTAATCAATTTGTTTCTTTTTGTGCAAGATGTGTATTTTTGTTTAGATTGCTTAATGGCATAAGATAATACTATTTATGTAAGTAGCTCTATATAGTACTTGAAGCAGGCCTCGTCCTCGACGCAGGCCTAGCCTAATGAGGAGTGCACTTGACATTTCTTATGTTATTATGCTTTGTAAAATCTTACAATGAAGTGAATAAAAGTTATTATTATTATTAAAATTGTATAAGTAAACTAGAGAATTTGCTCAACTTTTGAAGCAAATGCTTCAAAAAAGGTGAGTCTAGTCTGAAGCAGCTTTTCACCTTTTGCTTATAGTAAAATGGCTCAACTAATTTGTGTGAGTAAGAGAGAGAACTATACCAGATACGATCACAAACAATAGTTGAGAACTATTAAACTCTTTTTAGATTCAACCATGATTTATATCACCATTATTCCAACAAAAGAATAAATACAAAAGATACCAATCCGATATAAAGATAGCTATCACAGAATAGGAAATAGGCATTTGAGAAGATGAGAGTGTAGACGATTATAAGAAGGCTATTGAGATTATAAGATTATGCTGAAGATTATTATAGAGATGACATTTTTCACGCTATTTCAAAATTCAGAACTCAACTAACCTAAAACTCAATTCATAGAGAACATTATCGGGGCACCGAGCTTCGCTCGTTATTTTTATTTATTGATAAACAGAACACAATTCTCTAAAATGATCGTGTTTATATTTCACAGCTGGCTATATGTCAGCTTATGAATTTCGGGAATGCGATGTTTTGATTTTCCACAGAATCACTCGCTCACTTTTTACTATCCACAGACGACGAAAGTCTCAGCTGTTTCAGACAAGGATGAATTATCCTTTTAATGTCATTCAGCGAGTTTTCCCAAGGATGAGACCTAGTGCAATCGAATTTTTATATCATAAACCTACTATGTTCCAAATTTCGTGAAAATCGTTAGAGCCGTTTTCGAGATCCGTTGAACATAAATAACCAGATATAAAAATATAAACAGATATACAGAAATTGCTCGTTTAATATAATGGGATATATGCTATTCATGATAGAGAAAAGAGCAGACGACCAAACACAAGCGGTGTCTATACTTGCATATTTAGCGCTAACCTTTCGCTATAAAACGAAGTTAGGCCACAAAGGCGAATCAGCTGATGAAAAATCTTCAAGGTACGTGAGCATTTGCTCCAGAGTTAAGGAGCATAAGGTAAGAGTATAAGGTAAAGCTTATTCATATAAAAATGAGCAAATGCTTATGCTTCTACCTAATGCTCATCAGCAAAACCTTATGCTCCATGCTCACGAGCATATGCTCTGTTTTTACTCATATGGACCCATGTGTATGTGGCTTCAAATAATTCTGAGAAGTTTCCCGTGATTTTTATGTTATCATTGTTAGTTGACTTCATTCATACTTTATATTTCCGTTTCCTCTGATTATTTTTATTATTCTGAAATATAGGAGCTTTGATCTAATTGGAACAATAGATCTTTTGAAATAATATACATGGTATTATTTACTACTACGAATGTCGGCTAGCAGTCGGCTAGATTGATGTTTGCGTTTAAATCCAACAATTCTTCGTAATGTATCTTTCATTCAAAATAAGTTTACTCAGTCAGTTTGTCACAATTGAGTCGCTTAGTGCCTCAGCTATATGTTTTCAGTTTTTAGGTTTTTGTTGTCAGCAGTTAGCACTATTGTAGAGCTATCCAACACAATAGTCTAGCTCTTTGAAGTAGCGATATTCGACATCAAACTAACGAAAATGAATTGTTATGCAACACAGTATTCAAAGTAATTCTTATGATTGTTCTGCCGGTTCTTGGAATCATTGGTGTTCTTTCATCTCATGTTATATTCTGGAGGCAAATACAATACTTATTCTATATGCTGTATACTTATTCTATATGCTATTAATGTACTGAAATCACTTCACTTATATGGGCTTTAATAAAAACAATATAAAAACTTGTAGTACCCTTTAAAAAGTTTCAACTTGAAAATGACCTATGGTCGAAACTAGTCGTTAAAATATTTTCAAGTTTTCAATAAAGGGTAGGCCTACTACAAGTTTTTATATTGTTTTTATTAATTGATGTACTGTATATATACTGTAAATTAATAAAAGAATTGAAATAGTACGATTTTTCAAACAAACAATAACGTTCTTTGAATGATTATAGAACAATTAAAAAAAGCACTATACATTTCGGGACTTTTTTCTATCCCGTCTTCAGGTACAAATACGAAATAAATAAACATCAGTATTGACTAATTCAAGAAAAATATTGGAACAATGTTCATAACTCGACAATGATGTTCATTTATTTTCAATCTTCGCCTGCAGATGGGAGTAAGTCCTGGAAATTATAGTGCTTTCAATTGATTTTAATGGTTTTATAATATTAGAGATCTATTGTATTTTAAAAAGAAATAAAAGGTCTTTTTGAAAAAGCTGTACTATTTCCTCATCTTTGTATTATCTCTATTAGTTATTAACCGAATTATTTATTTATTACCGCCGATGAATAATTGTGATTTTTATAATAATTGCTGACATCTGGTATTACAAAAAACTTTGAAAATTTGAAATCAGAACTTTCCTATCACGATTAATTGCCAAGTTGCCCAAGCCTCGAAGATTGCTGAGTACAAATTGATGTCCCTCGTCAGTGAGACGCTGTCGATACGAACAAGTGTGAACTGAATTGCAATTGGCTGCCAACAGAAATTCGCTCCACTACTTGTAAAAACGCAACTGGCTAGCGTCGCAAATGTGCATCGAGCCTAACGTAACTTTTCACTTGTCCGATACGATTGTCAGACGAACAGTCTTCTAGTAAAAAAAATATAGCACACCATCGATAACCCACCATACAAACCTGACTTAGCCACTAGTAACTTATACCTTTTACCCAAATTCGAGACATAACTTTGAGAGCAGAGCTTCCAAACTAACGAGGAGCTCCAAAACAATGTCACAGCCTACTTAAACTCATTTTGCGGCAGCATTTTATGAAAAGGGGTTTGACAGGCTGGTCCACTGGTACGACAAATGCCTCAACCTTCACGGCAATTACGTTGGAGAATAATCATCCTTTTGGTATTACAGCTCGATGTGAGCTTCAACATAGAGAAAAAAATCTGGTGTGGTACACTCACACAACTTTCCTTGCTCATATTCGAAACTACGATCAGACTTTTGTATATGTGTATATATAATTGTTTTCAGAGTACTTTTTCCTTTGTGTAAATTGTGAAATTCAATGATTTTTTTAGTCGTCATTTTTTTAAAGTCGTCAAAACAGCTGTTCTACAGATGAAATATCTCGACTATGTGTTCTTTTTATGAACTGCTCTACCTACCTACCTCATGCACGAGAAGGAGGTTACAAAGTCCATTTCTCAAGGATGGGGTGGACCCCCCATTAGTTTCCCAGAAAGGAGACTCATGCCAGTTA
Organism: Nilaparvata lugens; assembly: GCF_014356525.2. Taxonomy (NCBI): domain Eukaryota; kingdom Metazoa; phylum Arthropoda; class Insecta; order Hemiptera; family Delphacidae; genus Nilaparvata; species Nilaparvata lugens. The sequence goes on from NC_052511.1 coordinate 3,214,358, forward strand.
ATAGAGCTGATAAATAACTATACAGAGTATGAATTTGAAAAAAATCGGTCAAGTTATTTTGAAAAAATCGTGAAAAACATGGTTTTTTAGTAATTATCCGCCATTTTTCTCAAGAATATTACGGAGCTCCTGCAATTTTCCAAGGAAAAAACTCATGTCATTTGATAGGACTTATGAATAGCTACCCATGGCTTGAATTTGAAGAAAATCGTTAGAGCCGTTTTCGAGAAAACCGTGAAAAACCTGGTTTTTGGTCATTATCCGCCATTTTTCTCAAGAATATTACGGAGCTCATGGAATTTTCCCAGAAATGAGACTCATGCCAGTTGATAGTGCTTATGAATATCTATCCATGGTATGAATTTGAAGTAAATCGTTAGAGCAGTTTTCGAGAAAACGGTGAAAAACATGGATTTTTAGTCATTATCCGCCATTTTTCTCAAGAATATTACCGAGCTCCTGAAATTTTCCCAGAAATCAAACTTATGCCAGTTGATAGGGCTTAAAAATAGCTATCCATGGTATAAATTTGAAGAAAATCGTTGGAGCCGTTTTCGAGAAAACCGTGAAAAACATGGTTTTTTAGTCATTTTCCGCCATTTTTCTCAAGAATATTACGGAGCTCCTGAAATTTTCCCAGAAATGAGACTTATGCTAGTTGATAGGGCTTTTAAATAGCTATCCATGATATAAATTTGAAGAAAATCGTTAGAGCCATTTTCGAGAAAAACGTGAAAAACATGGTTTTTTAGTAATTATCCGCCATTTTTCCGCCATCTTGAATTGAATTTTATTGAATTTCTTATTGTCGGGTCCTCATGGTATAGGGACCTTAAGTTTAAAATTTCAAGTCGATCGGTTGATTAGGAATGGAGTTATCGTGTTCACAGACATACACACACACACATACACACACACACACACATACACACACACACACACACACACAGACCAATACCCAAAAATCATGTTTTTGGACTCAGGGGACCTTGAAACGTATAGAAAACTTGAAATTGGGGTACCTTAATTTTTTTTGGAAAGCAATACTTTCCTTACCTATGGTAGTAGGGCAAGGAAAGTAAAAAAGCATAAGGCGGATTTCACACCAAAGCTGGGCCGGGCCGGGCCGAGCCGAGCCGGGCGGATCGGCCGAGCGGAATCTGCCTGCGTTCGCACTGAAGCCGATTGCCGATTCGCTCAGTAATACAAATATTGCGCAACTCACTATATGCGAAGATCGAACTAAACTGAAAGAAGGCAGAATCCGCTTGGCCGAAAACGCTCGAGTTGGGCGTCAAGCAGACTGCACAAATCCTCGGCTCAGACCGGCGTTGATTTGAATGCTCCCGACTAAATCCTGCATAGCTAGCGCGCACGCGGATTCCGCTAGACTCTAATAAAGGATGGCCACTAACGATAGGACATGCATGATGAACATGTGTGTACACACATGTCGTCATACATTGTTCAAGTTAGTCAAACAATTAAAAAATAAAAAAAGATTGGGGAAGAATAATTAAAAAAAAAAAAAACAAAGTGAAAAAGGGTAGCTTACCTCTTTGAACCCCCCTGTTGGTTGGGGGAGATTTGAGTCGAACATCGTACTCATGAATGTGTTGAAAACCAGAATTCACCCACAGTATCCCTGCTTGACATAGGTGGCGACTAAAAGGGACCCCAAGGCAACTCCATAAGTTGCCTTGCCTTCAAACCCCATGCCTTCATGGATCTGCCCCATTAGGGCAGTTTCGGAGGGACAAAAAGAAAAACCCAAGAGACCAGAGATGGGTGAATCTCCAGCAACAAATGTGGGTCAAGAGGCTGACCAGGTGCCCTAGAGGCAATTTGGCGACCCCTCCTTCAGCGGAAGGACCTACAAAAAAGCCAGGAGTGGAAGCCTCACGTAGGTCACGAGTTGTGGGTGGAGAGGCCAAAACTCACCACTGCTCAAAGAAGGGCGGCCATTCAGGCCAGGCAACACTTCTTGGGAGAGGTGAGGCTTTTGACCTGCAGAGTTTTGAAGGGGCAAAAAGAAAAACCCAAGAGACCAGAGATGGGTGGAACTCTAGGCACAAATGTGGATCAAGAGGCTGCGTCAAGGGTGGCCGGGCGCTCTAGAGGCAGCTTAGCCACCCCTTCCTCAGTGGAAGGACCTTCGACGAAGGCCAGGAGTGGAACTCATGTAGGTCGCGAGGACTAATCAGTCTGAAGAGACTGCCAAGCATATCACACTGGATTGCGACAAGCAACCAGGTGATGAATGGGATGTTAGCATAGGGGAAAACTCCTGGTTCTTGTAAAGGACACAGGTATTGGTTTGCCTAACTAATATACTACTTGGGAACACAATAAGCTTCGGTTGACGTGTGGGGTTATTTGAACCTTTGGATCCTTGAATCCTTCCCTTCAAAAATCATAATCATCATACCTGTTTAAAAATTTCAGTCCTGCTTCCACATATTGGTCGAGTCGCTGGCCCAGCCTGGTAAGCTTGGCTGCGTTGGTCCATGGCTGCGTCCACACTGCGTGCCCAATCAAGGCCAGCGGTAGCCAGCGACATATCCATGATAGAAATTGAAAATATCAACTGGAATGAATACGATAAAAATCAATAACAAAATATCACAAAGCTGATTAATAGTAGCAATTAGGCCTATAGCAAGTCAATCACTCAGAAAAAACAGCAAATGAGACAACAAAGCAGGAAACAGAATGCATTAATAGAGAAGTGTGGATGAGTGGTTTGCCAGCACTGGCCTTGGTTGGCCTTCGTTGGGCTGGCCTCCGCTCGTAAAAAATCGGAGCGATAGCCAACGAAGGCCAGCGCTGGCAAACCAGCCATCCACACATTGGCCGACGCTGGCCCACGTTGGGCCAATATGTAGGTGCACCATAATAATATAACATTGAATCAATCAATCAATCATCAACAGATAATCATGTTGGCACCTTCTTCCAGGAGTAGCATTGGACAGACAGACTGAGCTGGAATACCAATAATCCACTATATTGTCTCCACCTGGACATCAGAAATAAATAGATGAGAACAAAATATGAAATTAAAACATAATAAAAAATAGAAACGAATACAAATTATAATAGAATATGAAACAAAATAAATACGAGGAATAATAATAGAGTAAGAAAAAATATTTGAAAACAAGAAAGAGGATTAATTGACTATTAATTTTAAAAATTTACTTGCGAAAGCTGAACTAACTACACTCACTAGAGTTTTGTAATGTCTGATAAAATAATGTCCCTTGAAGTTTTAATATTTTTTTATAGTCAACTTTTAACCACGAATTAATTTTGTGCACACACCCTAAATAATGAATCAATATTTTCGTTCCTGTAACATAAATTAAGAGCATTACAAGTTTCAATAGGAAGCAATACTTTTCATGCAGTAATTAATCTATATTTTATAAGAACTATGAGTCGAAACAAGGTTATCAATATTATATGTGCAGGTTTAGTGAATTTAAAATAAAAGGCATGCCACTTTGGTAAAAAATTGATAATGAACATTGAATGATGAAAGTATTAGAGCTGCTCTGAAGAATAGTAATTACAGCAGAATTTCGAGGTACTAGGTCAAAGCTTAGAGTTGAACTTTGGGTTTGTTCATTTACAATGGGTAGTTCCATTGTCAGTCATCATATCAGCAGTGATCATGCTATTTCGCCATTGCTTGCTACAATTTGATTAGTACAAATTGAGTTGATTCGGAACTAGCTGACTGAATCCATGAAGATTTTTTGCCTGTTCTGAAATTTTGGGCATAGCCTATCGCTTACTTTTTGTTTCACATGTCAAAAAGTTCAAAGACTGTCAGGAAACATAATATGCTGGCAATGAAGCCAAATACAGCATAGTAAAAAGGATGCAATATAAACACATTCACACTATACACTGCTCTGCTTTTGACACTTTCACTCCACAACACTACACAACTTGAAAGTTTTTGTCCCCTTCAATTTGCGCAGCATAAGTGTGTTGTCAAGTAGGAGAACGACCTCTTCATTTTCATGCCGTTGTAGCCTGTCTGCATGCTTGCGTGCGAAGCGCCCAATTTCCGATGAGACCAACTCCACCTCCAGATCTATGTGAATCTCGGCGTTTCGGATGGAGCTTGTAGTATCAACGATGTTCCTCAAAACTTTGTTCTGGAACCGTTGAGTAACATTCACATTGCTCTTGCTGGCACAGCCCCACAGCTGTATTCCATACATCCATATGGGTGTCAGGATCTGCTTGTTTGAATGAGATGACGATATCCTTTACTAGCCAGAGTTAGGTCTTGTTCGCCTCTGTACCACACCCATCATTCAAATTTAGTTTGATCATTGATGTAAGGTTATGTCAAGTAGCTTTTCTACAAGACAAACCGTCTGAAATAGAATTATTGTATCTTGTATCAATACGACAAAATCTCAAAAGATTTTTATCGTCTATCGTTGCTGAAATTGATGCTCTAATGAGACTTAGGCTTGTGCATGGATAGAATACAATATAATATGATGCATAAGAGAGATAATGATGAGAGATGGATGAACTTTAGTTTCAGGAATATTCTGAACGACTGTGGAGTGAATTTCAAGAATATAAATTGGAGTTAATTTGACTGACCATGAGTGGTCACCCTTTCAATAGGAGTACCAAGTGCAAGTCGCACATAAAATATTTGAAAATCTGATTTGATGTGATCTGATCATAATAGCTAGAGCACGCCATGGTATACACATCTACGAAATATATTTTGAACAGGTTTCTTCCACATTTTTAATTGACTTTTAATTGAGGAAGCATTGGAAATGTAATAACTATGGATTAGTGCAGAAATGAAGCATAGAAGATGCAAGTAATAGCTTACAATTACTTTCCATTTTCTACAATGATAGGTTCAAGATGCTAATAGTTGAGAATTGCTCTATGCAAGATGGTATAAGACCATTTTAATTTCAATTATCAACATTTTTATGATTTTTATGAGTGTATCTTAATTTTGAATATCTCAAGTTACCAAAGTACTGAAGGAATAATTTCAGTAGATAATTAAAATGCCATAACTGCATATTTTCATGAAATTTGGAAGAATATTCATATCAGAAAAATTTTAATATGAGATTGCATCTAATTGAGTATGGAATGATACCCTTCTTGGATCAAGCAATTCTCTTATACAATAATATGTTAATAGAAAGCATCTTTTACATAAGAAGAAGAAGGAAAATCATTAGACAATAATTCTGTCCTTACAAATTAACAATCAATAGAGCATTGAACAGTTGTAACATGAATTGAGTAATCTATAGGTTAAGCATAGAATATGCATGTAACACAGTTTCTTTTCATTATCTTTTCTATATTAAAAACACAATTTTTACATTCATTAGTATTTTTCTCATCATTTCTATTTCCATTTTCATTTTTTAGTATTTTTTTTTAATTTATTCTATCTTTTTCATTTTTTAGTATTTTTTTTATTTTATTTTTTATTTGTATTTTTTTTCTAGTAAATCTTTTTTTGTATTTTTTTATTCTATTATATTTTTTTGAATTTTTTTTGTTATTTGTAATTTTTTCTAGTAAATCTTTTTTTGTATTTTTTTATTCTATTATATTTTTTTGAATTTTTTTTGTTATTTGTAATTTTTTCTAGTAAATCTTTTTTAACTTTTTTGTAAATCTTTCTTTTATTTTTCCATTGGATTTGACAATAGCTTAAAGATGCTATGTAGTTGAATTGCTCCATGCAAAAGGGGCATTAGACCATTTTTATCCAATTATCAACATTCTGTGATTTCTATGTGTAAACTTTAAATTTTGAATAGCTCAAGTGACCAAGAAGTACTGAAGGAATAATTTCAGTAGATAATTTATATGCCATAATTGCATATTATATGGAATTTAGAAGAACATTATTATCAAAATAGTGTTTAAACATAAGATTGCAACTATTAGATGGTCTGATACACTTCTTGCATGAAACAATTCAATCATCTAATACAATAATAAGTTGATAAGAAGCATCTCTACAAGTAAAAATGGTAGGTAAATCAATACAAAATGACTACCTTTACAAGATTAACAATCAAAAGTCTAATAGAGCATGAAAGATGCATGTCATCCAGTGACTATAATTTCTGTAATTTCTATAAGTTTGGTATTAAATACAAAATGTACGCATTGAAGATGTGTGTGAATGTAGCACATTTACATTTTTATTCTTTTACAAGTGAAAATTATATTCAATAGTGGCAACTTTGTAATGTGTATAGCATAGCGAGGAGCTCAGGTTTAACTGAACTAGATAAAAATAACTATTTTCTGTTGATAGAAAAAAATACACAATGGCAAACAGATTCCAAAGAGAGAAAACTCTGGATTGCAAAATGAGAGAGATCAAGTGCTTTATAAGAGCTTCTGCAACATTCGGTACTGCTTTTGGATGGGTGACCGCTTCAAAAAGTTTTCATCCAAGTATTCCTTGCGAATATTGTAATTATATTATACACCAATATCGTGAATATTATTAATCCACCAAAAACTCGGTGATTTGTAAACTATCAAAAATGAAGCTCATTCATTTCTCACATCATCCTTAAGATTGACTAGCCCAAGGACCAAGAACAAAAGCGTATCTCAGTCGGCACGACTCGACAGAAGAGGAAGCTCTCCGATTGGTTGATTCTTGATACCTCAAATCAATTAGCCAATCGAGAGCTTCCTGTCCTGTCGAGCCATGCCGACTCATCTGAGAAACGCCTCAGTGTCTCGGCCCTAAAGTGGCATCTGGATCTCGGTATTAACTTCTATAATATAGCTTTCTATATTTATATCTATAGCTATTCTATAAGTTATATTTAATCTTTTCAATACTACAGCTTTTACTTTCCTTGCCCTATTACCACAGGTAAGGAAGTATTGCTTTCCAATAAAATATAAGGTACCCCAATTTCCAAATTTCTATATGTTTCAAGGTCCCCAAGTCCCAAAAAGCGGTTTTGGTATTGATCTGTGTGTATGTGTGTGAGAGAGAGAGAGAGTGTTGTGTGTGTGTGTGTGGTGTGTGTATATGTGTGCACGATATCTCATCTCCCATTAACGAAATGACTGAAAATTGAAACTAAGGTACTTACAATATAAGGATCCGACACGAACATTTCGATCAAATGCAATTCAAGATGGCGGTTAAAATGGCAAAAATAGGGTTTTCCGCGATTTTCTCGAAAACGGCTCAACGATTTTGATCAAATTTATAACTAAAAATGTTATGGATAAGCTCTATCAACTGCCACAATTCCATATATGTAAGGAGCTCCACCCCATTTGCAAAGTTTGATTTCAGATTCCAAATTATCAGTTTCAGATACAATTTAAACAAAAAAATTCAAGTGGAAAGATTGAACATAAAAATCTCTACAATTAATGTTCAGTAACATTTTCACCTAAAATCGAAAATAAGCGCGAAAAATTAAGGTACCCCAATTTCCAAATTTCTATACGTTTCAAGGTCCCTGATTCCAAAAAGTGGTTTTGGTATTGGTCTGTGTGTGTGTGTGTGTGTGGTTGTGTGTGGTGTGTGTGTGTGTTGTGTGTGTGTGTGTGTGTGTGTGTGTGTGTGTGTTGTGTGTGTGTGTGGTGTATATGAGTTATGTGCGTCTGTATACACGATATACTCAGATCTTTGAATAGTAGACTTGAGATGCGCGTGAACACTAGCGTCAGTTTATCAATTAACGGCAAGGAAAGTTGTGTGAGTGAGCCACACCAGATTTTTTAGTATAAAGACAAATGAGCCAATTTTTACTTTCCTTGCCCTATTACCATAGGTAAGGAAAGTATTGCATTCCGAAAAAAATTAAGGTACCCCAATTTCCAAATTTCTATACGTTTCAAGGTCCCCTGAGTCCAAAAAAGCGGGTTTTGGGTATTGGACTGTGTGTGTGTGTGTGTGTGTGGTGTGTGTGTGTGTGTGTGTGTGTGTGTGTGTGTATCTGTGTACACGATATCTCATCTCCCAATTAACGAAATGACTTGAAATTTGAAACTTATGGTACTTACAATATAAGGATCCGACACGAACAATTTCGATCAAATGCAATTCAAAATGGCGGTTAAAATGGCAAAAATAGGGTTTTCCGCGATTTTCTCGAAAACGGCCAACGATTTTGATCAAATTTATAACTAAAATGGTTATGGATAAGCTCTATCAACTGCCACAATTCCATATATGTAAAGGAGCTCCACCCCATCTATGCAAAGTTTGATTTCAGATTCCAAATTATCA
>NC_052511.1:3222753-3275311 GCF_014356525.2 Nilaparvata lugens
AAATTTGTGTAACAGTTGGAAATAGAATAAATAAATAAATTGTCGAAGATTCTTAGTAGAAAATTTGTGTAACAGTCGGAAAATAGAATAAATAAATAAATTGTCGAAGATTCTTAGTAGAAAATTTGTGTAACAGTTGGAAATAGAATAAATAAATTGTCGAAGATTCTTGATAGAAAATTTGTGTAACAGTTGGAAATAGAATAAATAAATAAATTGTCGAAGATTCTTAGTAGAAAATTTGTGTAACAGTCGGAAAATAGAATAAATAAATAAATTGTCGAAGATTCTTAGTAGAAAATTTGTGTAACAGTCGGAAAATAGAATAAATAATAAATTGTCGAAGATTCTTAGTAGAAAATTTGTGTAACAGTTGGAAATCGAATAAATAAATAGAGGGAATCATTAAATTTATCTCCTTGCTTCGACTATTTGTTACAAGCATGTAACCCGTGATCCGCAAGGGTCTAATTGAGAACATGACAAACTGAAAACTTGACTTACTGAAATGTTGAAGAAATTAAAATAGGCCTATAACAATCCTCGGTCAATTAAAAATATTTAAGAATCGAAATTTCAAGTTAATCAGTCCAGTAGTTCAGACATGATGATGCTTATCCCGTACGTGTATAAACGTCAATTCTTTCCAGTATTATATTATAGACTAGCAGGTAACCCGTGCTCCGCAAGGGTTTGCTTTAAAACTTAACAAACTGAAAACTTGACTTACTGAAATTTTGAAGAATTTAAAATAGGCCTATAATCATCCTCGATCAGTTAAGCATCTATAAGGGCTGTTTGCACAGTCAAAGCTTAAACTGAATTTAATCAACTGGTGGCTTAAACTCAAAATTACTCACATTATAACAAACGAGACTGGATACAGATTTAATCCAGTTTAAATTGAAATTTAGTTTAAACTGTCACTGTGGAAACGGCCCTATGAATCAAAATTTCAAGTTAATCAGTCCAGTAGTTCAAACGTGATGATGCGTCAAACATAATTTTCATATCCCGTACGTGTATAAGCCTTAGACAGTTCTTTACTATATTATAGATTAAAGAAGAGGTACTTGATAAATTTTCCTCGTAAACAAAATAATCAGTTCCTAATGGACATTGAATTCAAGTTCGTAATATGTGAGAGTTGTATAGCACTTCATTTGAATTGATACATCATAGAAACAACAGGTATTATGTAGGCATTCTCTCACGTGATTGGCCGAAATTTATATCAGCTGTGCTAATAGTGAAGTGTTGTGTTTCTTTTCTGGCTCAAAATTTTGCGATATTACTCAAAGATTTCCAATCTGTAGAGATTTGAGTAAAATATTTTTGTTTTTAAATATCGAAGTTCAAAATTTTTAGTTTAGTCATTAGTTTTGAAGTGGAAATTGGACTTTTTGAAGTGAAAGTGAAATCTTAACCTTATTCTTTTTTGAAACTTTTATTTGTAAAAATTTGGGATAAGACAGTTTTGGGCTATGCCTGTTGTCTTCTCCCAATCATACTATATTTATTATAATTATGATCTGTAATGCCAATGGAATAAATTTGATTGGTCGTTGAAGACCTGTCGTATTGAAGGCATTCTCGATCCTATTTGACTGAGTTCTGATTGGAGCTCCCGTTTAGGAGTGTTGACCAATGGCGTGACTCTTTATATTTCTTCATAAGATCAGCTGTGCTTTTAGAATTAAGTTTGTTTTCCGGCAGTTCTTCAAAATTATATTTTTAATATGTGAGTATTTCCTATTTTAGTTATAATAATGTGAAATATTTCTTCTATGTTTAGTTTTGAAGCATCTAAATTCGAAAATATTTTTTGTGGAAATGCATGTGGACTGAACATTTTGTGAATTGAAAAACTACAAGACTTAACGTATTATATTTTCGGACTATGTGTTATATCTAAATTGGGGAGAGGAATAGCACAAGGTTACCTTATTTTTTGCCCTCCTATCATTTTGATGATGTACTTATTGTATGAATCGATAAAGAATAGCTAAATTTGAAAATATACTTTGTAGAAATACTTGAGAACTGATAATTTTGTAAATTGAATAACCACAAGACTTAACCTATTTCGGACTATGTGTTATCTAAATTTGGGAGAGGAATAGCACAAGGTTACCTTATGTAATAGGAATGAGAGTAAACACGACATAAGTATTTAATACCTTAAGAAAGGTTTTTAATAACTTGAACTATACAGGTTTCGAATTGGAATGAGTTTGTTTGGAGACTTAGTAACAGTAATAACAAATTCAAAACATATGTTGTTATACTACATTCTTCCCCCCAAAGAGTTAATGAATGTAGTCATTCAAATAATTAGGAGGTCTTCTATTTCTAAAACTTCTTCTTGGATATGTATTTTGATTTTCTTGTCCAGTAGTCTGTTGTCTAGGTTGTAAACCCTATCATTTTGAAAATGTTCTTATTGTATAAATGAATGTATAATGAACATAAGTAATTTGAAGCACTATGAATGTGATAATAGATTCTGGAAGTTGTAAGTTTGCAAGAACCTATGGTGAGTCAACCTGTCGGGATTTCCCTTGTGAATCACCGCTGTTTCTCTGTGATTCCACTGAATCACTGAGAGGTCACTGAATCACTGATAAGTCACTGAATACCTGATAAGTCACTGAATCACTGATAAGTCACTGAATCACTGATAAGTCACTGAATCCCTGATAAGTCACTGAATCACTAAAAAGTCACTGAATCACTGAAAAGGCACTGAATCACTGATAAGTCACTGAATCACTGAAAAGTCACTAAATCACTGAAAAGGCACTGAATCACTGAAAAGTCACTGAATCACTGAAATGTTACTGAATCACTGAGAGGTCACTGAATCACTATGAGATGCCACTGAATCACTAGGAGATGTCACTGAATCACTAGGAGATGTCACTGAACCACTATGAGATGTCACTGAATCACTAGGAGATGTCACTGAGTCACTAGGAGATGTCACTGAATCACTGAGAGGTCACAAACCCCTATTGTTGGGTCACCGAGACTTGATTACCGACTTTATTTTTCTGTAGTGGGATTCATTTGAAACTGTCAGCATTGTGTGAATTGGTAGCTTGGACCTTGTTTATGAGGAATGATGACCGTTGCAAGTGAAATGACTGTACCTGAAAATGTTAGCCCATCAGATCCGGTGTTTTCGAGCTTTGTTTCACCACATTGTGGTCAATTTCATTGTTTTGTCACATCCTCTTCCTTGTTGTCTATGTTTCTTTGTTGTTCTTTATTATCTTTATCTACTCATTCCTGAAAAGAAGAAGAAGAAGAAGAAGGAGAAGAAGAAGAAGAAGAAGAAGAAGAAGATGATGATGATGATGATGATGATGATGATGATGATGATGATGATGATGATGATGATGATGATGATGATTATGATGATGATGATGATGATGATGATAAAGAAGATCTACTTATTCTTCTTTGTATAACGTTGTTTAACATCCCCTTCATAAAAATTCTATTCTTTCATTCCATAATCATGAATTAAATAAAATATTCTTCCAATCAATAAATTCCTCTTCCTTTTTTCTATGTTTCTCCTTTCTTCTTTATCATCTCTATTCACCCATTCTCCTTCCTATATCTCCTTCATATAAGATTTCCATACTTCAACAAAAATATCATGAATCAAATACTTCATATTTGATAATATGAATTTATTTATTTTATAATCATACTTCATCTTATCTCCCCATTCTTCTATCTCCACCGTTCTTTAACATCTCTCCTTCATATTATATTTCTATCTTTTTATACAATTATGAATCATGCTCTTCTCTTATCAATAAATTTGTCTACTGTTTTAACAGTTTGTCCAATTTCAATCACTGTATATTCATTAAATGACATGTCATTTCAATGTTTGAAAAATTACTTCTTTGCCTTACTAACTTTCAACATAGCGTAATCTTTCTCCACCTCACTATACCCACAGATTCAATTTAATATTTACTATAGTGAGGTTCACGTTATAATGGCAGTGGATAAAGATAGAAGAATAGCGATGCCGATTCTCTGCATTAATTAAATATATTTCTACACTGTCAAAAACATAATTGGCATCGTTGTGGACTTAGAAAAGTATAGTACCACCGGCTTTGTCGAATGATAGACAAGGATAGCAAAACCAAAGTTGATCAAATACTGTCATTATAACGTGGACCTCACTATAGTCTATGCAATACAATCTAATTTTGGATTCTGATTCATTATTTTGTTTCTTGATTTTGATATCACATTCTCAATTGTGACCAAAGACCATCGTACCAGAAGAGATTAAGCGATTAATTACTAAGTTCACATACTAGACATATGTAATTACTGGCTCTAAAAATCCCATTCATAAAGCCAATTAAAAAAAGAGCACTGTCTAATTTGGAAGGATAAAAACTATAGTGAGATCCACTTTACACTGCCAGTATACCTCATATACAACTCCAATTTTTCCCATTCATCTAACACTGACATTCTTCAAGCAAAATCTCACTGTAGGATGAATAAACTGATAACTCAGTGAGTGTTAGTTAGCTAATAACTAGCAGAGTTAGTTAGTTGGAAAGCAACGGTTGAGCATTCAATTGTTGGGAACACTTTAATTAGCTAATTGCTCATGTACTGTACACGCCCACTGGTATGTAGCATGTAGCATGTAGGTCACTTTTGAATTATTAATGATTGCTCCTGACCTTACAGCACAATTAAAACACTGGAGATTAACGTTTATTCCTTGTTGAGAGTGATCTGTGGTCTAGTGGATAGAGTGCTTGCGTAGCAGCATAGAGATCCCGGGTTCAAACCCTTTCATTACCAAACGTTTTTTAACCAGATCACTCCCGTGTTATCGGATGGGCACGTTAAACTGTCGGTCGCGGCTGAAGTATAACAGTCGTAAGGCCCATTGACGGCTTAAATTGGACAGGCGGTGCGACCTTGCCGCAAGGGACTCCCCACCCACCAACAAAAGCTTTACGAATTTACTTTTTTACTCGTTGAGAATTGTATTCTAGTACCTTCTAAGATAGAGTAAAGATAGCATAAGAAGATATAGGTATAGGTTGGTTATGTTCCGAATTTCAAGTCGATTTTTTGCTAATTCAAGCCGATTACTGTTGACTACTGTCTATTATCTGTGTTTTGGCAGGGTAAGGAAGAACGGCACAATATTAGATTGGATAAGTGCGATGTATGAGAGTATAAATGAGAGACTACCTGCTTCACATTGTTTCACCATAGAGAAAAGATAGACAAATGAAGAAAACTCATGGTACAGGACATTTACGTTCCAATTTTTTTGTTAACCCAAGCCAATAGTCCCAGTATTTTTTTATGATAGTGTATGATGATACCATAGAGAAAATATGGTATAAGAAGATATAAGGCGTTTGTTTTTGTTCTAATTTTCAATGATAACTCAAGCCGATTGTCGTAGTAGTTGTTTTTGGTGGAGCTATGTGCCGCTGATAGTCTCTCATAACTGTGCCGTTTTTACACTCGCATCCGGCCAAAACAATAATAATAGACAGTAGTTGACAGTAATCGATTTGAGTTAACAAAAATCGGCTTGTAATTTGGAACATAAACAACATTTACCGTGGATTATCTACTTATGCTATATTTCTTATATGATTTCTAATAAATCAAAAAATATAACTCGCCACATTTGTGTTCAAGCCATTGTGTTGCTATTTATATTTCTGCCAATAAAACATGAAACATATTATTTATGTACTGAATAATCAGCCTGAATAGCCAGAGAATCGTCAACATCTTCCCCAATCATAACGTTGACCTCACCATAAAAATCGCGTTGAAGCTATGTCAAAGTAGAATAAATATATCATTTTTCATCCATAACTAGTTCGTTTCAAATGGTGATAAATTCAATACAGGAATACAAGATCCAGTTAAAACTTTGTCATCAATTCTAGTACATGTCATCCAAACTACAGTTCTCATTAAAATTTTGTGTTCATTTTATCTGATAAAATAGAATACTTGTTATAAATAATGGATATCTGTTTGTCTCTGATTTTATCGACCTATTTGTTGTCCAATAATAAATAAAATGATATCCACTTAAAATTGATAGATTTATCAAGAAAGTACAACTTGAAATCGGTTTACTGTAGTGTGGTCCACGTTATAATGGCAGTATTTGATTAGCAATGGTATAGCTATCCTTGTCTATCATTCAACAAAGCGGATAGCGCTATCTCTCTCTAGCTTTGATCTGTTGCCAGATCATCTTATAACAATGTAGAAAAAATAATTAATTCATCTTAATTGACCGAGTGAAGTGAGGTCTAAGATTCAAGTCGACGGTCTGGCATTTCTCTTGTTTAAATGTTTGAATGTTTAATGTTTAGACTATATGTTTTTATGTTGCGCACTTACGGCGAAACGCGGTAATAGATTTTCTTGAAATTTGACAGGTATGTTCCTTTTTTAATTGCGCGTCGACGTATATACAAGGTTTTTGGAAATTTTGCATTTCAAGGATAATATAAAAGGAAAAAGGACCCTCCTTCATACGCCAATACTGGAGTAAAAATCAGACTATAGAATTATTCATCATAAATCAGCTGACAAGTGATTACACAGATGTGTGGAGAAGCCAGTCTATTGCTGTTTAACTTATTTCCTTAAGGTCTATAGTTTCAATCAGGTACTTGTGGATGAGAATACTGCGTGAGGTCTACTGTTCACAGAACTACTAGTTATGAAAATTCATAATAAAATCATTGAAAATATAATTTCTTGCTTAATAAAATATAAGGATAATTTTAAACGAGAATGAACAGATATTACATCAATAAACCTGTACCATCTATAGAAGGCATTGACAACACAGAGGATCGGCAACGTTGTCTCCTATCTTTCTCCACTGCCATTATAGACCTCACTATAGGTTCAAGTTTTTGAGGATGGGATCAACTTCAGTGTCAGAATTTCTTGAATGGGATACATTGGTGTTTTTTATGAGGTATACTGACATTTCAAAATGCATCTAATTTCAGATCCACATACATTACTTCGGATGCGAAACTGGTTGGTGCATAAAACATTAGAACCGGTCCTACATTAATTTTAAAATTAATGGTAGTGTCAGCTACTTGAACTAGAGTGCAGTTTTGTATTTAGTTTTTGCTTTCAAGTTATATTTACTTTAAACTGTGAGCATTGCCCATAAATTAACAATAATACTACCTATTCAAACAAAACTGGCTCAATTAGAAGTAGGCCTATATCTCAGGTTAGTTTGTTAGCTCTATCATCATGGAGAAAATATAGTACAAGGTGATATCTCATGGTATGGGGAGTTTATGTTCTGTATCAAGTTGAGATGATACTGTATCATGTCTGGTGAGACTGTATGACTTGTGGTGATACTGTATCATGTCTGGTGATACTGTATGACTTGTGGTGATACTGTTATCATGTCTGGTGATACTGTATGAATTGTGGTGATACTGTATCATGTCTGGTGATACTGTATGACTTGTGGTGATACTGTATCATGTCTGGTGATACTGTATGACTTGTGGTGATACTGTTATCATGTCTGTGATACTGTATGACTGGTGGTGATACTGTATGACTTGTGGTGATAGTCTATCATGTCTGGTGATACTGTATGACTTGTGGTGATACTGTATCATGTCTGGTGATACTGTATGACTTGTGGTGATAGTCTATCATGTCTGGTGATACTGTATGACTTGTGGTGATACTGTATCATGTCTGGTGATACTGTATTATGTCTAGTGATACTGTATCATGTCTCGTGATACTGTATCATGTGTGGTGATACTGTATCATTTATGGTGATACCATAGAGAAAATATAGCATAAGAAGATATAAGGCGTTTATGTTCCAATTTTCAATGTTAACTCAAGCCGATAGTCCTAGTAGTTGTTCTTGGTGAAGCTATGTGACGCTGGTAGTCTCTCATACTGTGCCGTTCTTACACTCTCACCCCAACAAAACAGTAATAATCGACACTAATCGGCTTGAGTTGACAAAATTCAGCTTGAATTATAGAACATTAACGACTTTTATCATAGAATAATAATATCTTCTTATGATATCTTTCCTCAACAAACCCATCTTATTTAGAATCATTTTTCGTCTCACCATCGTCTGTGAGACGATTCATCGTCTAAATTGTCTACTGCCTATTCCATTTTTCCGTCAGTTTATCGATTTCTTATAATTAATTATTAGAAAAGTTGTAATATATGTTTATATTGTAAATATGTTTTATGTGTTATTGTAATACAGTAGCCTCTCTCTTAACCGGACACCTTTTAACCGGACTACACTCCACGGAAGTGACATCTCTTTAACCGGAAAATAATCATCAGCACATCGGTTCAACCGGACTGTACAGTACTTCTGCACCTGCCACGAATCATAATGGCTGTTTGGTTTTAAATATTTCAAATGTAAAAAGGCTTAGCAACTAACTATTTTCTTGTGTTTTGTGTTCACAGATATCATAATAAAGCATCTAGTTTTATTATTTTTACGTAAAAGTCATTATTGGCTTATAAACTACCAAATATGCGTACCAATTTAACGACTTTTAGGGAACGTCGGTTTAACCGGAAAAAACGTTATCCGGACTGGCCTCAGTCCCGATGAGTCCGGATAAGAGAGAGGCTACTGTATATGTTTATATTGTAAATATGGAGACGATATAAAAGTACCTCCTTGATAAGTCCGGTGTCCCTGCAAACAGTGTCTCTAGCACTTTCAATGGAGAAAATAATAGATGACATGGCTAAATCTTCACTATATACTGTACTTACTGTAATGGCCCTTCTCATTAGATTTAAAGTTGTATTCATGAACGAGGTCTACTGTTCGCAGAACTACTAGTACATATATAGATACAATATCTTCTTTTGAGGAAGATAGTCCGCTCTGGTACATTAGTTTCCACCTCTCATTAGATACAGTAGAAATTACTATTATACATGTCAAATCATTGAAGGTTCAATATCCCGTTGAACATTGATGATGAAAATATTAATCTCTTTCAAGTTCGTTAATCTTTACATTAATGCTTCACAATTGTTTTAATTCTCAACAAACTCACAAATAAAAGCTGGAAAAACGGAGTGAATGATGCATTAAACTATCATTAGTATGTTTAATAATCTGTTAAGAGTCATCCAGTAAAAGTGGAATTTTTCGAGGAGTTTCCTGAAAATCGTCATATTCTTTATTCTTAATTGATTGATACAATAAGTTAGTACATCCTCAAAACGATAGGGAGAGAAAAAAACAAGGTAACATTGTGCTATTCCTCTCTCAAATTTAGATAAGGTTACACATAGTTACTTGAATACTAAACTTTGAATAATATTGAATAGCATAATATTCAACCTACTGGAATAAATGACATCAAAGTTAATTACTTGATGAGTTGGTTGGTTGACTGGAAAAATTTCAGCCAATGACCTACTTGGAATTTTTGCAAGGTACAATAATTATTTTTATTGTAAAAATTAACGACCAATAACGGCAAATTAATTGGCGAAAATGGCAGATGATATCCTGCCTGTTATTGAAGAATAAAGTAATAAAGTTTTATTATCTTGCTCTTGGGGCAAGGAGAAGAAGAAGAAGAAGAGAAGAAGAAGAAGAAGGTGGTGAGGAAGTAGAAGAATAAAAACAGAAAGATGAAGAAGGAAAAAAGATGATGAAGAAGAAGAAGAAGAAAAGAAGAAGACGAAGAAGAAGGAGGAGGAGGTGGAGAGGATTAGAAGAACAAAAACAGAAAGATGAAAAAGGAAAAAAGTTGATGATGATGAAGAAGAAGTAGAAGAGGAAAAAGAAGAGAAGAAGAAGAAGAAGGAGAAGAAGGGAAGTAGAGTAACCTCTGCCATCTTTCAGTTTCTGGTAGGTATTCTTTTGTCTACAATATTCCACAGGAAACCGAGCCAGTAGCTATAGCCATCTATCGGTGAACTTGCAAACTATTCAGTGACTCAGTGTTGTTTGGCATTGCTCGCCTGTGATTGGCTGTGGGCGTGGCCGGTGGCTAGGCCTAAAGAAATTGGACCAATCGCAAGGCGTCAAGTATTTGAAGGTGGGCTTCCCAGATTGGCTGTAATTCCAACGGATATTGATCGAATCTGAAGCTTGAAGAAGAAGATATATATATATATATATATATATATATATATATATATATATATATATATATATTATATATATATATATATATATATATGTATCATATTAGAAATATATGATACATATGATACACATATTAGAAATTAGGAAACAATATTGTAGGCCTATTTGCTTTTTGGAATGTATTTGATTGTTCATTGATTTTTTGGATAAATAATTGAAGAAAGAAGAAGAGGAGAAAGAGAGCAAGTGATAGAGAGAGAGAGAGAGAGAGAGAGAGAGAGAGAGGAGAGAGAGAGAGAGAGAGAGAGAGATTAGATTTGATTTCTTTATTTATGTATGTTACAATATTTACTGGCTTATACACTAATTTACATTAATGACGATAATGCTAGTTATTCAACGAATTTCACAAAAGTATAAATAATTAATCAATGAGAATAAATATAGAATTGCAATTAGAATAACGATAATATAATAATTTGATGTAACTTCATAAATCGGCGGTGTTTCAACAAATAATTTTCGATTCTTTTAGATGGATATAAAATATCCTTCCCATTAACACACGACCAGGAGCGAGAGCGAGTGAGAGAGAGTGACTAAGTGAAGATGGAGAAGAAGGAAAAGAAGAAGAAGAAGAAGTCGGATGTAAGGCATTATCATTTTATGTTTTGCAGGTGATGAAGAATTTTCTTTCAGTGAGCAGAGTTAACTTTTTTAAAAGCATTGTAGGCTAGTGGACAACAATATTAATGGTTCATTCTAATGGCCTATCTCAATTATCAGCCTAGGAACTTTGAATCCAGAGTTGAATCATAATCAATGCAGTAATATACGGAATGTCTCCGAACTTTCTACCAATATTCTAGGACATTATTCCGGGGTAAGAAACATATCCTAATATCATTTCCAAACTGTCCTTCCTTTATAGTCCTAGGCAAAGTATTTTGTTAATTGACCGAGCGAAGTGAGTAAAAGAATCAAGTCGACGGTTTGGCATTTCTCTTAATGCTTAAATGTTTATATGTTGCGCATTTACGGCGAAACGCGGTAATAGATTTTCATGAAATTTGACAGGTATGTTCCTTTTTCATTGCGCGTCGACGTATATACAAGGTTTTTGAAATCTTGCATTTCATGGATAATATAGAGGAAAAAGGAGCCCCTTCATACGCCAATATTAGAGTAAAAATCAGACTATAGAATTCATTAAAAATCAGCTGAAAAATGATTACACAGATGTGTGGAGAAGCCAGTCTATTGCTGTATTTCCATAAGGCTATAGTTTCAATCAGGTACTTGTGGATGAGAATACTGCGTGAGGTCTACTGTTCACAGAACTCCTAGGTAATTTTAATTCTGCACTATTAAGAACGATCTGGAAACGTTGCGGAGGAAGAGAATGATAGTGCAATCTGCTTTGTCGATGATAGACAAGGATAGCAACAACACCATCTTAATCAAATACTTCCATTATAACGTGGACCTCACCATAGGAAAATGATACAAAGATGATAAATAATATGAAGATGATACAAGGATGTTAGACAGGGATAGTAACACACATTTTTAATCAAATACTGCCATTATAACGTGGACCCCACTGTGGTGACTTTGTACAACCCAGCGTTATGAAATATTTTTACAACAAATCATTGTCATAAGATGTCTGAACAACCTTGTCACATTCTCCAATCATATTTCAGACAACTTAAGACAAATTTATTGACATCCGTATTCAGTGAGCATATAATACAAGCACAATTCTAGCATATAAAACAGCTATTAGGGGACAATAAATTTTCGGTTATCCACTCTGATAGATGTCTGTCTATCATACAAAAAATCGTGAAATTTCCTGTTCATCTTGAATCAAGCATGGGACTTCGTGACATCCGTTTGAAGTCGTGACTGGGATTAAAACGAAGCATTGTGATTGGTTGTCGAGGAAACTTGAATTTTGTAGTGGTCAAGTCAATGGCTGTGAGATGTAAATTCAACGATTCTGTATAGGTGCGTACAGATATACGCGTCACGAACATAACAATTCACTTTTAATCACTGACTATATCTGTATTTTACAGATATAGATATAGATATAGATATAAGATATATATATATATAATATATATATCATATTTATTCTTATATCTATCTATCTATATACGGTATAAGATATATACTATCGTATATGGTATTATTATATATATATATATATTATATATATATATATTAAGAAGCTTGGCATCAGCTGATTAAAAGTGATTGCTCATGTTCGCGGTGCGTATATCTGTACGCACCTTAATAGAAAAAATCGATAATATATGACCTACCCTTGAAATGCCACTGTTTACACTAGTAGTTCTGTGAACAGTAGACCTCACGCAGTATTCTCATCCACAAGTACCTGATTGAAACAATAGACCTTATGGAAATACAGCAATAGACTGGCTTCTCCACACATCTGTGTAATCACTTGTCAGCTGATTTATTATGAATAATTCTATAGTCTGCTTTTTACTCTTATATTGGCGTATGAAGGAGCTCCTTTTTCCTTTATATTATCCTTGAAATGCAAAATTTCCAAAAACTTGTATAGTCAACGTATATGACGCGCAATTAAAAAAGGAACATACCTGTCAAATTTCATGAAAATCTATTACCGCGTTTCGCCGTAAGTGCGCAACATAAAAACATATAAACATTCAAACATTTAAACAAGAGAAATGCCAAACCGTCGACTTGAATCTTAGACCTCACTTCACTCGGTCAATTAAGATGAATTGATATCAATTCTACATTGTTATAAGACGATCTGGCACCGCGTTTCGCTGTAAATGCGCACATATAAACATTAAGATAAATGCCAAACCGTCGACTTGAATCTTAGACCTACTTCGCTCGGTCAAAATTTGGAAGAAAAACACTTTCAGGTTCATTTAAACCTATAGTTGACCATGCGAAGTGAGGTCTAAGATTCAGTCGACGGTCTGGCATTCTCTTAATGTTTAAATGTTTATTTATGTTCATATGTTTTTATGTTGCGCATTTACGGCGAAACGCGGTAATATATTTTCATGAAATTTGACAGGTATGTTCCTTTTTTAATTGCTCGTCGACGTATATACAAGGTTTTTCATACAAATTTTGCATTCCAAGGATAATATAAAAGGAAAAAGGAGCCTCCTTCATACGCCAATATTAGAGTAAAAGTCAGACTATACATCAATATATTCATCATAAATCAGCTGACAAGTGATTACACAGATGTGTGGAGAAGCCAGTGTATTGCTGTACTTCCATAAGGTCTATAGTTTCAATCAGGTACTTGTGGATGAGAATACGATAAGGAAAATAAATCCACATAATCAAACCAGAGCAAGATACGTACAAAGGGGTAGATAATAACAGATAAGGAAGGTTGATAAACATCTTGAGTGTGAAATTAAATTGACTGGCAACTAGGCCTATAAGCCTATATGTTTGAACTCAGATTACAGACAATAACGTTTTTGAAAGGGTTAGTGCTCAGATTTAGAAGGGTGGTAGACATCTTTGACCCCTGAAATTGTCGGAGAGGGGTGAATTTTGGAACGGAGTTTAGAGGGGTCTAGTATTGTTAGGGAGGAGAGGAGAATGATATTTTGGATAGCACGAATCAGGAGACATGCCCTATTTTGAATTCAGTGGGGTTGTCCCTGTTCTGAATTCAAGGACATTATTCTCTTCTCTCTCTCTTAAATATTCTCTATATCCTCTCTCTTCTTTCTCTACTCTCACTTCTCTTGCTCTCTCTTTCTCTTCTCTCCCTGTCTTTCCTATCATCTCACCTCTCTCTCACTGTTCTCTCTTTCATCTCACCTCAATCTCTCTTCTCTCTCTCTCTCTCTCTCTCTTTATTCTCTCTCATATCTCCTCTCTCTATTTCTATCTTTCCCTTTCTCTCTCTCAAACACTCTTTCTCTCTCCATTGTGTACAATCTTTTCTTTTCAGCACCCACCTACTCTTAATTTTTTCCTTCTTCAAATTTCTGTACCCCACGCAATCACTACCCTTTCTCTCTTATTCTGTCTCATATCTCCTGTCACTCTCTCTCTAATCTACCTTTTCTTTTTCTCTGTCTCATACACTCCTGAACTCCTTCACACACACTCTCTTTCTCCATTACGTACAATAGTTTCCTTTCAGCACTCACCTTATCTTTATTCCCTCTCTTTCAATTCTCCCTCACACACACACACTCTCTCAATCTCTCTTTATCTATATATCTTAATTATCTATACTTTGTAAAATTCGTTGAATAATTAGCATTATCGTCATTTAATATAAAAAGTAGATAAACCAGTAAATATGTAACAACATAAATAAAGAAATCTAATCTTGTGTCTCTCCCGGTCATGTGTTAATGGGAAGGATATAAATTATAATCTTTTTCCATATCCTTTTCAGAGAATCGACATATTATTAAATTTATTGAAACACCGCCGATTTATGCAGTTACAACACAATATTATATATCGTTATTGAAATTGCATTCGATCTTTATTCTCATTTTATTATCTCCTCTCTCTGTTTCTATCTTTCCTCTCCTCTTTTTCACACACTATTTCACTCTTCCTCTCTACATAACATACAATCTTTTCTTTCCAGCACCTACTCACTCTTCATTTCCACCCTCTCTCTCTCTCCCACTCACTTCAACAATCACTCTCTCTCACTCCCACACTCTTCCTCTCTCTCCTAGACTCTTCCGCTCTCTTTCTCTCTTCAACTCTCTCCCTCACGCACACTCTTCCAATCACTCCCACTCTCTCACACACACACAACACACCCTAGCCTGTACTTGAATCAACTGCGACAAGATCCCTTCTGTCAGTATTGTTTAAATGGGAGGCATTGATATAATTCAATGAGGAATGCTGACAGTTTGAATTGAAACTAATTTTATAGTCTAGCACCCTTCCCCAATCTAAAATCTAATAACAGAGTCACAACCATCCCTTAGGCCCTTAGGGGTTGTTCTCATTATTTAGTCTGAAGTGAGGTGCACGTTATAATGACAGTATTCGATTGACATTGGTGTTGCTATCCTTGTCTATCATTCGTCGAAGCACATGGCACTATCCTTTTCTAGCGCTGTAACGTTGCTAGATCGTATTTCAACTTTGTAGAGATGTAATTGATTTACTGAATATTTAATATCGATAATGGAAATGCATTAATAAATCGTTGATTAATTGTTTTTCTTGATGAATACAATATAATTGAGAATTATCATAGAGAAACAATAGCGTAAGTAGATATCCCATGGTATAGGGCGTTTATGTCACAACTTTTACTGTTATCTCAAGCCGATTACTTTCGATTATTGTAGATTTTTACTGTTTTGACCGGGTGAGAGTGTATGAACGGCACAATATGAGAGACTACCAGCGTCATAAAGCTTCACAGGAAAGAACTATGTGGACTATCAGCTTGAGATAACAGTAAAAGTTGCGACATAAACGCCCTATACCATGGGATATCTACTTATGCTATTGTTTCTCTATGGTATTATGAACAAGAATGAATATATAGCTCCATACTTTTTAGCTCCACAACGTTGCCATGTCGTTTATAACATATGTAGAAATATAATGAATTAACAAAACATTCTCAATTAATGCAAATTCATTGTTCAATCATTGAAAAATATATTTCCTTGACGAATACAATATAATTGATTATTTTGAACAAGTATATCATCAGATATACCGGTATCAGCTATCCTCTATAGAAGGTAGTGACAAGGTAGAGAATCGGCAACACTGATCCTCTATCTTTCCCCACTGCCATTTTAACGAGAACCTGAGTATAGGACCCATCCAATGCAGTTAACACCCACCCTTTATGGCCCAGTAGGGCTTTGCAGTGACACCCTTATAGGGTCACAACACAAATGGTGTCTTCAATGTACTGGACATTTGTACTGGATAGATTGGGGATCCCGTTGTATGTTGGTTAGAATTGGTGGTTTGGAATCCACCTAAAAAGTTGGTAGATACATTTTCAATCAGGATCAAAATTGTGTGTGAATAGAGTTATCATCTCTACATAAACTCTAGACTGTGTATTCTGAATTAAGGTTGCAAGCAGTTTTGGGTGAATTCCTGTTGTATTTACCTGGATTCTATATTTACAGGGTGATTCATAATTATGGTAAAATATTTTAATACGTGATAGTAGAGGTAAAAATAAGAAAAAAAGTTCATATAAACATATATCCATAAACGCTTCATTAGCGAGCTATACAGGGTGAAAGATTTCGCCCGGAATTCAGTTCCTCTGGTGAAATACACCGATGCTGAATTGTTTGGGGACTAGTTTTTGAAAAACGTATGCTGGATTCATATGAAAAAATATCTGAAAAATTGAAGAAAACTAGTCTGGAAGCTGTAGTGTGAGTAGTTTTTGAGAAAAAAGTTGAAATATGCAAAAAATGTAATTTGAAAAACACAGACTTCTACGTTTGATGCCCAATAACTCTCTTTAATGACCAGTAAACAAATAATTTTTCGCAATAAAAATTGTAGAGAATTTAATTCTGAAAAGAATTATGTAAGCTGTGTAAACTGAATTCAAATAAAAGTTGAATAAAATGTATTCTTATGTAGTACATTACACCATAAAAATTTGCAGTTTTATGAGGAGAGAACTAATAACTCATAGGTTGTAGCTGATGATCAACCTCAATAGTGAGTCCACGAGAGTCAGTAATGAGATAAGATTGATTAGAATAATTGATGGTTCGGAACACACTTAAAACACTATGATGAGGTCACGTTATAATGGCAGTGGAGCAAGATAGAACAACGTTGCCAATTCTCTGCCTTGCCACTGCCTTCTACAAAGGATAGATGATACCGGTATATCTGATGTAATATCAACTGTACATTCTCGTTAATAATAATTCTTTATATTTTATTCTTCAAGGAAATATATTTCCCAATGATCAAATTATAAATTTTCTTGATTGAGAATAACTATTTGTTCATTAATTATATTTCTACATTCATGAAATACTTTCTGGTAACGTTGAGGAGCTATTAAATAGTAAATTCTCATAATTGAGATAACCTATTTTGTTCATTAATCATATTTCTACATTGTTGAAAAACGATTGTCTGACAATGTTGCGGAGCTAGGAAGGGATAGCGCCATCTGCTTTGTCGAATGATAGACAAGGACAGCAACCCCAATTTTAATCAAATACTGTCATTAAAACGTAGACATCACTATAGTAACATATGTAAACGCGGCTGAGAATCAGTAAGACCATAGAGAAACAATAGCATGAGTGGATATCCCATGGTATAGGGCGTTTATGTCGTAACTTTTACTGTTATCCCAAGCCGATAGTTCACGTAGTTCTTTCCTATGCAGCTGTGTGACGCTGGTAGTTTCTCAAATTGTGCCGTTCATACACTATCACCCCAACAAAACAGTAAAAATCTGGTGTGGCGCACTCACACAACTTTCCTTGCCGTTATGAAAATTGATCACTGAGGCTAGTGTTCACGCGCATCTTAAGTCTACTATTCAAATATTTGAGCCAGCTGGTGACAGGGCAATAACACTGGAGACACACATGTGGTAGGCTATCTCTTCATAGTGAATGATTTAATAGAATCAACAATAATTTGCAATTGAATAATCACATTTTCTCGAATTTAAAGCTTATTTTCAATTTTAGGTGAAAATGTTACTGAACATTAATTGTAGAGATTTCAATGCTCAATCTACTCCACTTGATTTTTTTTGTTTCAATTATTGTATCTGAAGCCTGATAATTGGGAATCTATCTGCATTGATAGGGCGGAGCTCCTGGAATTTTACAGATATGGGACTTGTGGCAGTTGATAGAGCTTATTGATGACTATTTTAGGTATGAATTTGATCGAAATCGTTGGAGCCGTTTCCGAGAAAATCACGAAAAACCCTGTTTTTGACAACATTTTCGCCATTTTAGCCACCATCTTGAATTGCATTTGATCGAAATTGTTCGTGTCGGATCCTTATAATGAAAGGACCTTATGTTCCAAATTTCAAGTCATTCCGTTAATTGGGAGATGAGATATCGTGTACACAGACGCACATACACTCAACACACACACACACACACACACACACACACACATACAGACCAATACCCAAAAACCAGTTTTTTGGACTCAGGGGACCTTGAAACGTATAGAAATTTAGAAATTGGGGTACCTTAATTTTTTTCGGAAAGCAATACTTTTCTTACCTATGGTAATAGGGCAAGGAAAGTAAAAATTGACAACAATCGACAGTAAAAGGCTTGAGATAACAGTAAAAGTTGTGACATAAATTCTCTATACCATGGGATATCTACTTACGCTATTGTTTCTCTATGGTAAGATTTTGACTGAGACATGAGACTTTCAAGTAGACAGATTGTTGAGAATGAAGAAGCAG
Source organism: Nilaparvata lugens (assembly GCF_014356525.2). NCBI lineage: Eukaryota > Metazoa > Arthropoda > Insecta > Hemiptera > Delphacidae > Nilaparvata > Nilaparvata lugens. Next base: position 3,241,425 of record NC_052511.1, read on the forward strand.
TCTATTATCCTTGAGAACTGTTGTCAAATTATAATTGGACAAAGCAGTAAATTTCGAATTCCCGCGCCAATTTTCGCCAAATGCAGACGCTATTATATATTCTGTCTTCTGTCTGTAACGTTGATACAAACTCAAAATTCTACAGAGAGAATCACTGATAAGAGAGAACCACCAAGACCCGGTTGCACAAAAGCCGGTTCAATTTTAACCGTGATCAATTTCACGAGAACCAATCAGAGAAGGCCTTTTAGAAAATACAGCTTCATTGATTAGTTCTTTAAGAATAAGAATAAGAATAAGAATCTTATTGACAAACCATAGAGTATCACTGATAATATTAGACCACCAAAACCCGGTTGCACAAAAGCCGGTTTAATTTTAACCGTGATCAATTTCACGAGAACCAATCAGAGAAGGCCTTTTAGAAAATACAGCTTCATTGATTAGTTCTTTAGAATAACATCTTTATTGACCTTTATATTTCATTCTTCAAGGAAATTTATTTTTCAATGATTAAATTTTAAATTTTCTTGATTGAGAATAACTATTTTGTTCATAATTATATTTCTACATTAATGAAATACGTTCTGAGATAAACTCTTTTGAGATTAACCATGGTTAAAATTTAACCGGCTTTTTTGCAACGGGCACCAAGTTTCGTACATTTTCTATTACAGATCTAATTGATTTAGTGCCGGTTGCACGAAAGCCTCTCAAATTTCAATCGTAATAATAATAATATCGTGTGACCTGGCTGGCTCAGGTCTGGTGTCAGTGTTTTCAGGTCGCAATGATCAATTCAGGGCCTCTGATATGACCTAACGACTGCTTTTTAAGCAGCCGGGACCGACGGCTTAACGTGTATTTCACTCGTGATTAAATGCCTTGATAACCAACCTTAGAATCCTTCTTTTCGAAAAAAACCTTCTTATTGGGTTTCGTGGTATTTAATCAAGATTAAAAGTTATCAGACGTTTGTGCAACTGGGTGTAAGTAATATATCTTAAAACAGAAGTAGAACTGATACAGAAAATCTTTTTTCTTACAATACTCATGCTATACTTAACCACAATTTATGGTTGGATATACTTTGCAATAATTCTGGTAATTGGATAAAACCTTAAGGTGCGTACAGACTTTCGCTCTGCTCCGCAGCCGAACGTCACTCGAGCAGAGCGATGATGATTGACCGGGGAGCAACAGTGGTTCGACCAGGGAACTCGAGAAGAGCTAACATCTTCCGTAACGTTCATGATGTGTGCGTGGGCGGAGCGACTGTGGTTCGATGGAGGAACGAGGGCGGTACGAGGGCGGAGCGTGCTCGGTGCGGGTTGGAAGCGCGTATATGTGTACGCAGCTTTAGACCAGTTATAGAATAGATCTATTGTATATCATACTGAAAGTCGATGAAGCCAACATCTACTGCCATATCTCCAAATCGTGAAGTCAGCATCAGATAGAAAACTTTTCTGTAGAGTTTGTTTACATTGTTTTCCAAAGAAGATTGTGTTACCATTTTACCAGTTTACCATTTTAATGAAATTTACATCCTTCTGAAATAGACACAATCTGAAAGTTTTCTATCCGATGATGACGTCACGATTTGGAGATATATGGAAGTAGATGTTGGCTTCAAAGGCTAGACTTCCCAGCGTGTCTATTCTATAACTGGTCTAAGGATAAACCAGAGAAAACTCCTGTAATTCTGTGATAAAACGAATTCACCTGAGAGGTGTTCTACAATGAATTCTACTAACTTTCTTTTCACTCGTTGTTTTTTCACGGTTTTCACCAATCACAGTAGAGCTCAACCTTCATTGGTCAACAGCTAATGGCCAATCGTAGGGCTTTACCCACACTATATAATATTCTGCTGCCCAATATTCAAACTTTCAGTTCACTAGAGATTGATCAAGGTGTAACAATCAAGACTAGTATCTCAAATTGTTTAAATAAATCAGAAGTTTTTACAATATTAAGTCGTTCTCATTCAATATAGATATCTTTCACATATTATAACCTTCTCAACAACACGAATAATTATCTGATTCCAACTTAGAATTGAGAATGTTTTCTCCATTGGAACACAATTTCTGATACACATATATAGAATACTGGCAGATAACCCGTGCTCCGTCTAATTAGAAACTTGACATACTGAAATCTCGATGAATTTAAAATAGGCCTATAGTCATCCTTGGTGAATCAAGAACCTATATGCAAAATTTCAGGATGAGTAGTTCAGACCTGATGATGCGTCATTCGTGAATTTCCTATCCTGTACGCCAATATATAAGCCAATATAATCCTGTATAAGCCAATATATCCTGTATAAGCCAATTTTTTCATGTAGCTGTATTATTGACCGAGCGAAGTGAGGTCTAAGATTCAAGTCGACGGTTTGGCATTTCTCTTAATGTTTAAATGTTTGAATGTTTGATGTTTGAATGTTTAAATGTTTATATGTTGCGCATTTACGGCGAAACGCGGTAATAGATTTTCATGAAATTTGACAGGTATGTTCCTTTTTTAATTGCGCGTCGACGTATATACAAGGTTTTTGGAAATATTGCATTTCAAGGATAATATAAAAGGAAAAAGGAGCCTCCTTCAAACTCCAAAATTAGAGTATAAATCAGACTATACAATTATTATTCATCATAAATCAGCTGACAAGTGTGTCAGCTGACAGATGTGTGGAGAAGCCAGTCTATTGCTGTATTTCCATAAGGTCTATAGTTTCAATCAGTACTTGTGGATGAGAATACTGAGTGAGGTCTATTGTTCACAGAACTACTAATATATTACAGATAATAATTATCAAGTACCCTTTCAGAAGCCATAAAAATGAAAGTGAGTAGCTATATATATTATCTTACTTTGGTAACGTTTTATGCTGTCTTTAAGTAAGTGATGTACGGTCACTAGTCAAGTATACAATAATTTCTCTTTTATTGCAATAAGTGGTTTATCTGGAGACAGATAAAGATGAGAAATTATCGGCCGTAGTCACCTTTTTTATAGGATATAACTTTAAATTGATGTTTAAAGTGAAGAGGTATAAGGAGCTATACTTTGATAAAATATAACTCCTTCAAATTTTGAATTGAGAATTCTTTCTTGATGGTTTGTAATATCGCAACCGTGCCAGTCTGTAAGCCATATTGGGTCGTTTCCTGTTTTGCTGCATGCAATGTCACGCTCTGTTGACGTTTTGGCTAGTAGGCAACTGCTAGAATTCCGACCACTCTTTTTGACCGCTAAAAAGCCACGGCCAATGCCTTCCCAATATCATCATCATCATCATCATCATCAATTCATTTTCGTCAAAAATGACCCAATAATTAATTCACAATGAAGACTTTGATTCCAATCATTCAAAAGACCCAAAAATTGGACACAAATTCATATATGAGGTCCACATTATAATGGCACTGTTTGATTTTATTTTTATTTATATTTCTCACAGAGAAGCACTGATTGGGAGAGAAAAACTAAGGATACTCCTTGTACTATTTCTCTCCCAAATTTAGATAACATTTTAAAAGTCCGAAATAGGGTTGCAATGGTGTTGCATCCTTGTCTATAATTCAACAAAGCGGATAGCGCTATCTCTTTCTCGCTTTGCTCTGTTGCCAGATCGTCTTTCAACAATGTAGAATGAATAATTAATTAACAAAATATTTCATCTTAATTATGAAAATCCATTATGAAATTATTGAAAAATATAATTTCTTGCTTAATAAAATATAATTGATTATTTCAAATGAGAATGAACAGTTGATATTACATCAATATACCTGTATCAGCTACAGTCTATAGAAGGCATTGACATGACAGAGGTTCGGCAACGTTGTTCTCCTATCTTTCTCCACTGCCATTAAACGTGCACCTCACTATACTAGGCCTGCTGTACAGACCTTTCTACTGATGGACAACATTGTAATTATATGTACTCCACATTCCACATTTGTTTTTCTCGATTTCTTATCGCTAATTAGCATAAATAGTTTTTGTTGCAATGAACGAAATTATGCCAGGAAGTTGTTAATAGGTGGATAGGTGCCGACTGTGAGAATCTGTTCCCATATTAACTGACCTAGATCATTTGAACTGTTGATTTGTGTGAGATAACATTTATATCGTACCTGTACTTATCCTACAAGTCCCACACATATCCTCATATTATCCTATATGTCCTACAAACCTCTTTGCTATTAGAAGATAGCAAAAGAATTGAAGGAAGATTGATATGAAAAAAGTTCATAATATAGCGGCTGTATATAACATTCATATATAGCGGCTTATATTTCTTCATCCATTGATTCACTGCTTCATCTATTCATTTCTCTATCCATTTATTCATTCATCTAGTCCATATACCATTCAAAGCAATTAAGGAATCTCAACTTAATAAAATTCAATTTTTACAGGAAATACAGAAATTAAATTGTGTAGCACTTAAGTTTATTGCTTCTCAACTCTATACCATAGATGAAGGATAAGTATATTATTCTTGTCTCTGTCTATACTGAGTTCCACGTTATAATTGCAGTGGAGAAAGATAGGAGACAACGTTGCCGAACCTCTGTCTTGTCAATGCTTTCTATAGACGGTAGCTGATACAGGTTTATCGATGGACAGGTTAATTATTAATATTAACTGTTCACTCTTGTTAAAAATAATCAATTATATTTTATTAAGCAAGAATTTATATTTTTCAATAATTTCATAATGAATTTCCATAATTAAGATGAAATATTTTGGTAATTAATTACTAATACTCTACATTGTTAAAAGACGATCAGGCAAAAGAGCAAAGCGAGAAAGAGATAGCTCTATCCGCTTTGTCGAATGGTAGACAAGGATAGCAATACCATTACTAATCAAACACTGCCATTATAACGTGGACCTCACTATAGTCCATACACCATTCTAAAGCAATCAAGGGAGTCTCAACTTAATAGAAATTAAATTTGAACTGGAAATACAGAAATGAAATTGTCTGGCACATCAGGTTATTGCTTCTCAACTCTAGAATTAAAGAGCTTCATCTTGCAAATTGATTTTGATAAATCATAGAAACATAGAAAGCGTATACAGTATAGCGTGCATTTTCTCCGTGATTCTCACCCCCACAAGATGTCAATCTAATCCTATACTATTGAACGAGCAATATCTGTTTATAGGTTTAGATGTTTATATGTTTGTATTTCATCGGATATCGAAAACGGCTCTAACGATTCTCACGAAATTCAGAAAAAAGTAGGTTTATAATATAAAGATTCGATTGCACTAGGTCTCATCCCTGGGGAAACTTCCTGAAGGACATTAAAAGGATAATTATTATTCATCCTTGGAAAAACAGCTGATAATAATTATTTCGTCGTCTGTTGGTGATGGAAGTTAGTGAGCGAGTTCATGTGTGTGGGACTATGTCAAAATTATGACTCAGCTGTTGAACTTTTGTAATCATTCAATCAGGTACTCAGTGCAGGTTGCAAAAAAGCCGGGTTATTTTCAACCCTGATTAATTCCAGTAGATCCATCATCTTCAAATGGTCTTCTCTGATTTGGTTCAAGTGAAGTTAATCAGGATTAAAATTTAACCGGCTTTGGTGCAACTGGGCCTGTGAGGGAAATTTTTGCATTCCTCTGGGAATTAATCTCAATTTACTGTGATTAGATAGAACATTTCTGTATGAATGTTATTATAATTTCTTCTTTTGTAATAAATTTTCTTTGCTTTTGTACTCCAGGGCGAAGCTCGACCCCCGATATTAATTATATAAACTGTGAAGATTTCAATGAACAGCAAAACTGAATCAGATAGAAATAGATGTTACTAGAAAGGGTATCTTTACTGTATGAACAGACTCATCTATTTGACTTTCCATGATTAACTGCTAGCAGAGACAAGAAATATAGCTTATCCTTATGCTTATTCTTTATCTATTCTTCTAGTAATTAATTCTGCTTGTTGATAGATCTTTTTTGAACTAATCTTGACGAGACTACAGCCCAATTCAAATACTGTATTTAACCAGAGACAAGAATAATATAGCTTACTTATCCTTCATCTATGATTTAACTCTGGTGTCGTCAAACATATTATGTACTAGCCGTCAGGCTCGCTTCGCTCGCCATATTCGTCTAGCCAAGGGGCTCCGCCCCCTGAACCCCCGATTGGATCGTCCAAGAATGAGATCAGCAGGCTCGCTTCGATCGCCTGCATTTTTTATTTGAGCATTTTTATCATATGTTAGGACAATCCAGTCGGGGGTCCAGACTAAACGTCTGGCTAAACGGATATGGTGAGCGAAGCGAGCCTGACGGCTAGTAATATAATATTCCCAGGATTGGAGTAGCATTGCCCAATCAATTTTTCCGCGATAAATGCATTAAATCTTCAACTTGGTGCCAACCTAACAAAGTCAACTCAAGTTAATGCCAACCTGACAAAATTATTAATTTAGTTGCCAGTTAACAACTGTTTCGAAGAGGTACTCTATCTAGATTATAGTTCTATAGTAACATATGATATGGAAATTTAAATTATAATTAAGAGATTGGGAGAAGAAGAATATACATGCTAAAAGACGAACTTTAAACCCTTAAAAACAACCCTTAGAGTTAAAATATTGCCAAAAGATTCCTTAGTGCGCCTCTAAAGGGCCTACTGAACATACCTACCAAATTTGAACGTTTTTGGTCCGGTAGATTTTTAGTACTGCGAGTGAGTGAGTGAGTGAGTGAGTGAGTGAGTGAGTGAGTCAGTCAGTCAGTCAGTCAGTGAGTGAGTGCCATTTCGCTTTTATATATATATATATATAGATTTGAAAGAAGAACTAGAACTCTAAACTAAAATCTAAACTTCAAAATTGATTCAAATCCAAACGGATACACACAGTAAATCTAGGACAATTTGTTGTCTAGTCTAGACCAAATCGTACAATGAAATAGTTCATTGAAACTAGTTTGAATAGAAAGTGAGACCTCTGCTGTGTAGATGAAGAGTTACAAGGTCTCTATTTGTTTGGAAACGGAGCATCCCATTCAGCTTTTGATTATTTGTATCACCAAACCAGCTGGGCGCCTGCATGCATCTGTCAAAACATTGGTATAGTCAGGTCCACGTTATAATGGCAGTATTCGATTAACATTGGTGTTGCTATCCTTGTCTATTATTCGACATAGCAGATAGTGCTATCCTTCTCTAGCTTTGTGACGTCCAATCGTTCTTCAACAATGTGGTAATACAATTATAATAATATAATTAGGTACAAAATATCTAGTCATCTGATCAAAATCATTTGATACGTCTGATCAAAAGTTATGAGAAATCAATATTTTCTTGACAAATCAAATACTAGTAGTTCTGTGAACAGTAGACCTCACGCAGTTTTCTCATCCACAAGTATCTGATGTCACCTGTTCTAGTTGATTCAGTTGAATCACAATTCACAGTTGAATAATAAATATCGGGGCACCGAGCTTCGCTCGGTTTTATTTATTTATTGATAAACAGAACACAATTCTTCAAAATTATTGGGGAAGGACTAACAGCCCAAAACTGTTTCTTCCCTGAATTTTTGATTTATACACTATAAATGGTTCAAAAAGTAGGTTATGACCTACACTTGAATTCAGCTCCAATTTTCAGTCCAAATATTTGAAAACATAAAAGTTCTAATTTGGATTGTTTACAAACCAAATTGAATAACAAAATAACACTCACTAATCACTTATAACTGTAAACTGATGATTAACTTTGAAAAGTATGATATACTCTAATTTAAAATGATATACCATGGCATGTCAACAAATCAAATTATTTTTGCTCAAGTCGATTTAAATTTATAGGTTAATATTTGTCGTGAGAAAGCTGATTGATTGAAAATAGTTGAACAGCTGAACATAATTCTGTCTCTCTCCCACATCTTCTGTTATCGACAGACGACGAAATTATTATATGTTTTTCCAATGATGAATAATTATTATCCTTTTCATGTCCTTCAGCGAGTTTTCCCAGGGATGAGACCTAGTGCAATCGAATTTTTCTATCATAAACCCTACTATGTTCCAAATTTCGTGAAAATCGTTAGAGCCGTTTTCGAGATCTGTTGGACATACATAACCAGATAACCACATAACCATATACAGAAATTGCTCGCCTTATAAAATAGGATAGAAGGCAGTGGCAAGGCAAAGAATCGGCAACGTTGTAGTCCTATCTTTCCCCACTGCCATAGAATCTCACTATAGTGGCAGAGAATCGGCAACGTTGTTGTCCTATCTTCCTCCACTTCCATTATAAGGGGGATCTCACTATAGAGGCAGAGAATCGGCAACGTTGTTATCCTATCTTGTTAGAGAAGGTGATAAGCTCTGTCTGATGTTGAGCTGAATAATGAAAGTGAACCGTTCAGAACAGAACCTGTGAGCTAGCGATATCTGTCGGGGAAAATAGTAACTACATCAATGGTTTCAGCTCCAGAGCTGTGTTGTTAGAGAGAAGCCGGTACCGGGTTCGATACCCGGGCTGGCAAATAATTTTTGGATAGTAGCATTCATTGAATTTTCTTCCGTAAGGTCCACGTTATAATGACAGTGTTTGATTAGCAATGATATTGCTACCCTTGTCTATCATTCAACAAAGCGGATAGTGCTATCTCTTTCTCGCTTTGCTCTTTTTTTTTCAAATCAATTCAAAATTCTTTATTCTTTAAAATGCACTATACAATAAAATTAATAGTATTATTAATACTAGAATACCCCTAAAAGACTATATGTCTGTGTGTAGGGGTGAGTTCCAGGTTAACTACTGGTTCTAGATCTATTGCGTTCTATCAATTTATGGCCTGAAATGGCCTGCATGATTTTCTAGTACAGAAATAACTACATTTCATCAACTTGATAGCTGAATAAAACACATTAATAACATATCATAATACCAAAACATATGGTACTGTAAATTATAGTTTTAAATCCATAACAAAGATAAGAGTAAAAAAAGATCAATGAAAAAAGTAAATTTGAATGAAATAAAAGTAATAATATCAAACAAAACATATTGAATATTTCTTAGCAACAATAACATGTTAATAATACTCCTAAATCTTAAAATTATCTCTGTTGTCATATCGTTTTTAATTATGTAGAATTAATAATTAATTAACAAAATATTTCTTCCTAATCATTAAACATCTTAATAATACTCCTAAATCTTAAAATTATCTCTGTTGTCACATCGTTTTTAACAATGTAGAATTAATAATTAATTAACAAAATATTTCTTCTTAATCATTACAATTCATTACGAAATTATTGAAAAATATAATTTCTTGCTTAATAAAATATAATCGATAATTTTAAACGAGAATGAACAAACAAATTGATATTACATCAATAAACCTGTATCAGCTACCGTCAAGAAGGCATTGACAATACAGAGGATCGGCAACATTGTTCTTTTATCTTTCTCCACTGCCATTATAACGTGGACCTCACTATAGAGAGATGACGGTTCTGGGTTTGATACCCGGGCTGGCAAAAATCTTTTGGATTGTAGCATTCATGGAATTTTCTTCTAGCTGTTCACCCTGTTGTCAATTTTTGCAGTAGCACAAGTCTCCTGAGTTGTTAATAATAATGATAATATATGATATGATAATGATAAGATATGATCCTACCCAATCATATTATTTTATATGATTTGTAATATATTGTAATATTGTATCCACATACATAATAAATAAATAAATAATATCGAGTGACCTGGCTGACTCAGGTCTGGTGTCAGAGTTTTCAGGTCGCAACTGGTCAATCTCAGGGCCTCTGACATGACCTATGGAGTTGTTGAGAGCATTTAATTTTGATTCTAATTTGGTAATTACTATTTATTATTGTTTTTTGAATTTTCTATAATGTGAATTTTGTTTGTTTTTTAGGAGTGGACGTGACGGCTAACCAGGACGAGATTTCTGACCACGAGACTTTCCAACTGGAATTCGACCAATCAACGAAGAGATGGTACATTCGCACAATGCAGGACAGATATTGGACTCTGGAAACTGGAGGTGGAATTCAGGCTGTTGGAGACAAGAGGTGATCAATAATTCTTGAAAGTAAAAGTTTAGATAACTACAAATGAGGAAGTATTTCAAAGGATTGATGAAAAGCGATCTCTTTTGCGTATTTTAAAGGACAGACGGCATCCTTGACTTGCGGCCATGTAATTAGACACAACTAATTCACGTTAAGAATACTGAAAGGTATAATAATTGGGCAAAGGGCTCGTGGAACCGTGGAAGACCCCGGCTACAATATCTTTACCAAATGTCTAGGGGTCCAGAGCTACATCCAACTGAAAAGTACAGCTTTGGACAGAAAACTATGGAAATCTGCCTACTAATCGAATGATTGAAGCTGAAGAAGAAGAAGTTTAGAAGCTGAAATATTCTTTTGAAGAATGCTTCATCATTTAATTGTTATATTCTTTTAGCAATGGATAAATTTCAGATCAGCCTATATACTGTTGTAGGGTGTATAAGGATCTCAGAAATAGATACAATAAATTTTATAGTGAGGTCCACTTTATAATTGCAGTGGAGAAAGATAGGAGAAAAACGTTGCCGATCCTGCGGCTTGTAACATCAACTGTTCATTCTTGTTTAAAGTAATCAATTATATTTAATTAAGGAATAAATTATATTCTTCAATTTGTCAATTTTCATGAAAATCTATTATCGCGTTTCGCCGTAAATGCGCAACATAAAAACATATAAATATTTAAACATTAGGAGAAATGCCAAACCGTCGACTTGAATCTTAGACCTCACTTCGCTCGGTCAATTAACTGTTCATTATTGTTAAAAATAATCAATGAAAAAAAATCAATTATATTTTAATAAGCAAGAAATATTTTATTTTTCAATAATTTCATAATGAATTTTTACAATCAAGATGATGTTAATTAATTATATTTCTACATTGTTGAAAACGATGTGGCAACAGAGCAAAGCGAGAAAGTGATTGTTGAATGATAGACAAGGATAGCAATACCATTGCTAATCAAACACTGCCATTATAACGTGGACTTCACTATATCCTTGTCTATCATTCAACAAAACGGATAGCGCTATCTCTTTCTTGCTTTACTTTGTTGCCATCATAACGTGGATCTCACCATAGATAATATTGATAGTTGAAGATGATTTTAGGAAAGTTATCGACTTATGATAATGCCGTCTCTCTTAGTTGTTTGCCAAGTACGAAATTTGATACTCTTACAACAGAATATCAGAGAATTTCATACCTTCGACCTGTTATGAGTCAGTAGATGAATCAGTGTCTTCTTTATCCTTGTTAATAAGTGTTTCTCAACCTTTCTTATTCGATCTCACATATTTTTATTATCTCCAGTAAATAGAATTTCATATGGAATCTTCGACAGGAAGATGAGAGTCAATGACTGTATTTCAATTCTTGTTTTATTCGATACTAGCAGGTAACCTGTGCTCCGCAAGAGTCTATTTGAAAACTTGACGTAATGAAATCTTGAAGAATATTGAAAGTAGGCCTATAACCATCCTCGGTTAATTAAGAATCTATATACGAAATTTCAAGCTAATCAGTACAGTAGTTCAGACGTGGTGAGTCGTCGAAAATAATGTTCCTATCCCGTACCTGTATAAGCCAGTTCTTTCCTTTATTATATTAGTATAGATAATAATATTATTATGTTATCTCCTTTTTATGAATTATCATGAATGCCCATTCAATCTTCTTTCTACAATAGAATGAATATTGAAATTTCAAATTTCAGATCGTCGAACGCTCTATTCGACCTGGTGTGGCAGGGAGATGGATCAGTGTCATTCCGAGCTAATAATGGGAAGTATGTGGCCACCAAGAGATCAGGTCATCTGTATGCCAACTCAGACACTGTAGACGAGACCTGCAAGTATTTCTTCTATCTTATCAACAGGTGAGAAAAATATTCAAAATGGTTTAGTTCAGTTTTGACGTGACAATGTCTTATAAATTGGTTTGCCGGGTGACACTTCAAGAAACTGCGTTACGTTCCCACGTTATGCGCTCACAATGAGAGCGAGTGAGAGCGTTCGTTTCGGTTCACGGTCGTCTGGAAAGAGCACGAATAGGAGCAGTGGCGAGCAACCAGCAGCGACCCGAAGCATTCACCTGGAGAGAGAGTGAAACGGAGCAATCTCCTGCAACAGCGCCACTACTTAGTGAATAGGTATAAGTGTAAGTATAATAGGTATAAGTGAATAGGTTACGTTGTAGTAATCACAATGTTGTGATAGTTTTCAATCACAAAAGTAGTATAAATCGTTTCTCAGCCAATAATAATTTGTTTAACTTGAAAAAATGAGCGCGACTTGCTATGTAAAAAATTGAATCGAGCACAGTTAGCCCGCCTAAGAGCGAGAGAGATAGAGTGATTTTGTTGAGGATGTGTGAAGGTAAAAATAAAAATTTTGTTAATATGAAATTCAGTGCGAGATTCTTTGTATAAATTAATGTTTTAAATATAATTCTTTGTATAAATAAATGTTTCAAATTGTTACTATTATTTTATCCTTCTTCCTACTATAGGAATGGTTTGATTGATTTGATCAATCATCATCATTAAAATTATTTGATCAATCAATCATCATTAAAATATTATTTTACCACTCAAAGTCGTTGTCACGTAAAACTTTCGCCCGTATACCAACTTTTTTTGCCACGAAAAAAGACTGCATTATCAGGGTATTCACAATCTTGTGTTAACCAGTCAACTATATTAAGTCTCAGTAGCACAAAGCCGGTTGAATTTTAATCGTGATTGAGAACCAATCACAAAAAGTTTTTTCGAAAAAAGTTTTTCTGATTACTTTTCGTGAAGTTAATCACGATTGAAATTCAACCGGCTTTTGTGCAAATGGTACTAAGACTTCAATATCAGGGTTATTCACTAACTTGTGTCAAACCGGCTAAACTGTAATTTGAAAAGAGAATGCTATAGTTGTGCATTGCAAAAAAATGTAGCGGCTGATTCAAAACAACAAATAACTCGACTTGGTTCGTATGCAGATGCTCGGTTTAAACTGCGTCTAGCCCATCAATGGTTTAAACTTGAGTCTAAACCGCGTGGATCCGTATTCCATTTCTAGCCAGTAAACTCTGTTTGAACTGCCTCAAAAGTAAATGCCCAATTTGGTCGTTCAATCCAGCAATATGCATAGACGGTTTTAGCAATTTACCTGTATAAATTTATCAGGCTTTTGTCATAGATAAAATATTGCATGAGAAGATATCCCATGGTATAGGTCGCTAATGTTGCAAAGAGGAATAGGAAACTCACACTGAACGTGTGCATTTGCTGGTGACGTTCAATGGAGCAGCTACATGCAAGTCACAACGTGTTCCAGTGGCTTTTTCCACAAATTTCACTGCTCAAACCGATAGTCCACGAAGCTATAGAAGTGCTTTTGGTGAAGCTATGTGACACTGGTAGTCTCCCATACTGCAGTGGCGGATCTAGAATTTTATTTTGGGGAGGGCTGAACAGGGGAAAATTTTGTGAAAGGGCTTACATTTAATGAAGTTAATTGTTGAAGTTTTATGGAGTAAAAACGTGTGTTTCACAGTAAAAGTTTTCAGGATGTTTTGTTTATTTATTTAATAATGAAATACATTAAAGTTAATAAAAGACAGATTAAAAATATGAAAAGGATTTATTTTTAAGTACATCGTACATTTAATATTTCGAAATAGTTCTACTGCCTGGAGATGAATAAATAATGATGGGGACACAGTTGGAACTTTTGTTTGGAGACTTGAAGTGATGGTCTGAGAATTAATACTGTCATTCATCGCTAGTCGCTGTACAGGAACTGTAAACGCCTTGTGTGCTTTTGAGCAAACTTTTCAATTACCTGTGAAAAGCATACGCCACTTAATCACTAACTACTAAAATGTAACTAAGATATTATACAAAGTATTAAAACGTTAACGGATATCATACAATTGAAGACGTAGTAGTGGAATTAGGTCATTCTTGCCAATGAATATACTTTACCAGCTTCAAACTAATTATATTTGTATAAAATTTACATTCTTACAAAAAAAAATTTAGGCGTTTTGGGGGGGGGGGGCTTGAGCCCGAAAGCCCCCCCCCCCCCCCCCCCGTAGATCCGCCGCTGCCATACTGTGTCGTTCTTACACTTTAACCCCAACAACACAGTAATAATCGACAATAGTCTACAGTAATCGGCTTGACCATACAAAAATCAGCTTGAAATTTGGAACATGAACGCTATTTACCATTGGATAATCTTCCTATACTATCTTTTCTCTCATGTTTCATCAGCGTATAATATATTCTTTATCAATTTGATAAACTTCCTTTTTTATCATCAATCTGTAACATCTGTTACCTATTTGTGTCGTTATCCTATGATTGTTCATATTATTTTTAACTATTTTATCTATTGTTTTCTATTTTCTAGGCCAATCCTAGTCCTGAAATGCGAGCAGGGCTTCGTGGGATACAAGGCAGGCTCCAATGTCAGACTGGAATGCAACAGAGCGACATACTGCACTATTCAAGTGGAACGGGGAGAACGTGGTGTTGTGTATTTCAAAGGTAATTTCTATTAGAGAATGAGGGCCAAGTCACATGAGGCGTTTTTCAGAGGAGTCGGCAGGGCAGGAGGGTCTCCGATTGGCTGATTGGATTCAATGATAGTATATAGTTTTATATACTACAGCTTAAGGACTACCTTATCTTTCAATGTTATTACATTAGTGTCATTTGCATTGTGAATAAATAAAATAATTAAATAAATACTTATCGTTGGATAGGATTGACACTCGGGAATCAGCTGATAATCAGCCAAGAGGACATCTTCCTGCCCTGCCGTCTCGTCTGTAAAACGCCTCACGTGGCTTGACTCCAATATCCTCAATAATCCAATTCTTATTATTCTAGAAGAAAAAACTTTTATCTAATCATGTTGTAATAGCCTATTTGAAATGAATAAGTTAATGGCCCGGTTGCACAAAAGCCTGTTGAATTTCAATCATGATTAAATCTTAAGAGAATCGAGGCTTTTCCGTGGAGAAGTCTTCTCTGATTGGTTCTCGTGGCATTTAATCACTATTTAGATTCAACAGGATTTTGTACAACCTGGGCTCGTGATTCTATCGAGCAGCCTGCACACAGAGAGAATGGTAGCTTCCACCAGCTCTTGCGGGAACACAAAATTGGCATGAACATTTGAGTTGTGGACATTTACAATTATTCCGTGCTCCCACCGTATCTAGAGCAGGTAGCTCTTATTATCCTTATTTACAGGCTGATTAATTCACCCAACATTATCTTATGTCTGAGTTATTCAATTTATAAAATCATGTATATTATAATTATCTGTGACTTTGTATCACTAGTTGATTTGACGTTGTGTGAAAATGTTACTACATTCAATGATAATAAAATTATATTTATTTATAGATAGTGCAGGCAGAGTAGGCCAATTATAAGAAATTGGGTCCTAGTGTTTCAAATGTACTGATTGTTCAATAGTCTCTGGATGTATCAAAACTGTTTCCTTCATCTCTGTTGAAATCTGAATATATGTCATTGAGAACTATGATATTGAGAATCCATCATTAATTGTGAACATTTTTCAATTGACATTTTTAAAATCCAATGGAATTCTAAGATATCTGTGACTGCTCATTAGATATTTATCATTTTATAACTCCAATGTTTTCCTCATCATCATCCACAATTAAACTATTAGCTCACTCCATCCCTCTCACTCCTACTCCCTCTTCTTTTTCTCCTCCATAGCCTCGATAATTCGTAGTAACAGCTTGGGATGGTATTGCATTTTCGAACATGCTATTTTTTTGTCATCCTCATCAATTCTATTAGATTAAAAACATAACTTGGCAAACAGATGATGTTTTCATGTGTTTGTCAAGCTCTGTACAATCGGGTATTTCATAGGGACGTCAAAAAAATCGACCATCCAGAAATCGATGTAGGTGTAAAGCCAGTTATACTGGCTTTACCTTTACACATACTGGTCATACTGTATACACATCGATTTTTGTTCGTACGATATTTTGCCGTCCTTATAAATTCTATTAGATTTTCGTTCAATAATAACTATCAAAAAATTGTGTTCAATCACTACCTCCGTGAACATAGCCGTAGTGCATTCGTATGACGTCAGCACAGGTAGGGCTCCTACACCAATAAAAATTTGTTGATTTCAGCTGATCTATATCAGCTAGTGTTTCTATTGGTGTAGGAGCCCTACTTGTGCTGACGTCACATGAATGCACTACGGCTTTGTTTACGGGAGTAGTGGTTCAATGCCTTTCGCTGTGCTGATACAACAATGTATGACATGTACACACATGTTTAACACACTTGTCCTTTCGATAATGGTCACTGTAATATTGCGTTTGAATTGGTCTACTGCAGTAATCATTTATTCCTCCACTGCCATTATAATTTGGACCTCACTACAGTGGGGTGAAAATCTAAGGCTCAACTCACACTTACGCGACTCAGGTCGAGAAGAGACTGGATTCTAGTCGAGAGCATGTGTTTCCAAATGGTGACAGTCGCGGAGACTAGAATCGACTGGTCTGAGTGTCACCATTTGGAAACACATGCTCTCGACTAGAGTCCAGTCTCTTCTCGAGTCGCATAAGAGTAAGTTGAGCCTACCTCCGTAAACAAAGCCATAGTGCATTCTGGTGACGTCAGCACAGGTAGGTCTCCTACACCAATAATAATTTTCAGATTTCAGCTGATCTATATCAGCTAGTGTTTCTATTGGTGTAGAAACCCTGCCTGTGCTGACGTTAACATCAACCACCTGTCATGCACTATGGCTTTGTTTACGGAGGTAGTGGGTGACATCGACTCTATACTTGAAATTGATGTAAAATTTACCTTTTTCATAGGTGACAACGGCAAATACTGGCTTGGAATAAATGTAAAATTTACCTTTTTCACATGTTCGTCTGAGACACTGTCAATATTGTGGAACCGTTCCATAATTGAATAAAAACACACATAAATTGTCAAATTCTACACACTTTTATTCGGTACAGGACCTTGATTTGGTACAGTCAGCTTGAAAATGTGACCTGTGTGGTCACGAAACCATAGACCTGTACCAAATAAATCTGTGTCGAATTTGACAACATATGTGTGTTTTTATTCAATTTTTCACATGTGACAACGGTAAATACTGGCTTGAAATTAATGTAAAATTTACCTTTTTGACAGGTGACAACGGCAAATACTGGCTTGAAATTAATGTAAAATTTACCTTTTTGACAGGTGACAACGGCAAATACTGGCACGTGGACTCTGAATGCGTCTCAGTCGACTCTGACACTCCGGAAGGCTTCTACCTGGAGCTGCGTGAGCCAACCCGCGTCTGCCTGAAGGCTGCCGGCCCGTCGCAGGCCTACCTCACGGCCGGCAAGAACGGCAACCTGCGGGCGGGAGACCAGGACATCAGCTCGGCCACTATGTGGGAGTACTAAGGATGGATAAACGAGGTTGACGCCCCCGGCACACAGGGACAGTAGACGGATAAACGAGGTGGACACAGAAACAATAGATGGTTTATAAAGTTACACACAGGGAATATGAACGGATAAACGAGGTGTTTACAGTTTATAGAGACGATAGTGGTGTCCTTTACAGTGAACCGCACGAGAATAGTCTGATGGAAATTGGAACAGGAACAAATGAGTGCAATGTTGTCAAATAAGAGCTGATCAACGTTGTCCTCAGCTGATCATAAATGACATTTGAAATTAATAGTTTTAGGCAAAGACCTTAAAGATGCATAGACTCACATGCAGCGCTAGTGTCGTACTTTGAATTGAAATCGGCCATTGATGGGGCAACCTATAAGATTATTACATACTAATGCCTTTGTAATCTATAATATTACAAACATATAGATATAATATCTCGTGCTAAAATACCCCAATGACGGCCTTCAATTTCAAGTAAGAGCTATCATTGGGAAGGCATAGGCATTGTGGGTCTATATCTCCTTAATGTCATTGGTTTTAGGATAATACACCTGACGAATTGGCAACGTCCATGATGAGGATGGTACACAGCCGTTCCAAATTCCATCGAACCATTTTCGTGCTGTTGACTATAGAAGGGTGACATCTAGTGGCCTCCATTAGCGGGATGACATTAAGATCTCAGTTGATCAAGAACTCAGTTGGTCAAGTATCAGCCAAGGTAGGCAACTGGTCACAACGTGTTTACACCAAAATTGTCTACAAAATACTGTTCACTTACAGTTTTCTACACAAAAGTTGTCAATATTTCTGTATAAACCAAGTTTAATTTTGTTGTGCTTCTCAAGAAATTGGCAACAATGTGCCGAAATTTGTTGAAATCTCAGTTAACAACTCTGGTGTAAACGTGGCTTTAAGTTGCGTGTACATTCATTAAAGTTGTCAACGGAATGTTGTTCACAATGATAGCATTTCTTCAAGTTGGCAATTTTTTTGTAGAGAACAAGTTTCTGTTCTCAAAAATGTAGATCAACATAGGTTGTCAATTTTCGTAGCTTAGCAGAGAGAAATGTTTTGCTGGCAACGTTTTGATGAACTGACCGACATCTTGACGGACTGGAACTCTGCCGACTAGTAGTAGCTAGTATTAGACAGGGACAGTAGCAGTGTCCTCACACGGACAATTGACGGAAATTTAGTGGCCGCAACTAATGGCCAGGTTCAGTGGATACCTCGGGCTAGTAGAGGCAAACGTTTTGATGAACTGACATCTTGACGAGCTGAAACTCTCTCCACCAGTAGTCGCGAATATTAGACAGGGACATTAATTATGTCCTCACACGGACAATTGACGGAAATTTAGTGGCCGCAACTGATGGCCAGGTTTAGTGGACACCTCGAGTATCATATTGTCCCTGTGTGCAGGGGGCTTGTTAGAATAACAGGAGGTGAAAAGTATTCGACCTGCTATCTCGTATTAACCTTGAAGAATGGGTAGAGCAATAGTGAGAGGAGAAGGAGGAGGAGGAGGAGGAGGAGAAGGAGGAGGAGGAGGAATAGTAGTTGGAGGAGGTAGAATTAATTATACAATTAATTTCTAAGAACTATTATTTCATTGCAGTTTTGAGATTGAATTGGAACCAAATATCTAGGTATTGATTGAATCTATAAATGAGAAGGAGGAGGATGAAGAGAAGGGGGAGAAGGAGTAGAAGGGCGATGAGGAGAAGTAGCTGTAAGAGAAGAAGGAGTTAATTATACAATTATTAATCCGTATAATAATATATTGTTCCATTGCAGTTTTTATAAGGTCTTGAAGCCAGTCAATATCAAATATCAAAGGTATTGAGTGGAACTAGGAATGAAGAGGAGGATGAGGAGGAGGAGAAGGAGGAGATAAAGTGGAGAGAAGAAAGAGAAGAAGAATGAGAGAAGGTTGAATTATTGTTTCTATTATACCATTGTGACTGTTGCAGTTTTGAGATGGAATTTAAATCAAAGTTTGCGATTTGGTATTTTCTGTATCTATACAGAAGAAATAACGTATACCCTAGGAAGAAGGAGAAGAAGAAGTGGAGGAGGAGGAGGAGGAAGAGGAAAAGGAAGAGGAGGAGGAGGAAGAGGAAGATGAAGATTGAACCAAAATTTGGTTCAAGGCGTAGACTTGAATTACTTTTTATTACTCATGCAATTTGAGAATGAAGCCAAATTTTTAGATGTTAATGAACTCTTCAACTTTGTTTTAGATGTGAATTTTTATGCTGAAGTATAAGATTATAAGTATAAACTTGTATACATTTAGCTGGTATACCTTGAAATGTATTGTAAACCCTGAGATGAAATTAGATAAATAGTTTATCCTTAATCATTTCTCCCTGAGTTTTGGTTAAATTGAAGCAGATTGTTGCCAAAGTTTGCTTTTAGAAGCCCTTAGAACTGAATACTTTATGAAATTTAAAATAAAACTCATCAGCCTCCTATTCTAACAAAATAATTTATCCCCCACAATTAATACTTCATTACCTAATGATTAAGATATTATTATTTCACCAATAAAGTATTGTCCTTCATTTAACTTCTTCTCCCTTTATTATCTTTCTCTCTTTCTCACTTTCTCAAATTTTCTTTGTAGATTGTCTTTCCTTCAGCTTCTCTGTAACCTGAACATCTCTTTAAGCTTTCTTTAACATCAAATTATCTTTTCCATTTTCCACGATTTTTCCCTTCCTATTTCCTGATTCGTAAATATTCCACCAAATTCTGTAATCTTTTGACAAATCAGTCAATGATACGATCTTAAATCACATTCTCTTTCACAAGCAAAAATTTGTAAATTATTCCTTATTTGTAAATATAATTTCTATTATGTATTCTCTAGATTTATAATATATTTCACCACCATGATACAGATTTATCATATTTATTCATAGTTTGTACCTTTCCTTCATTCTTGAGTTCATTGGAAAGTGAAATAGATAATTTTTGGAAGTTGATATTATTATTTCAAAGTGATTCTACATTGTACTTATGATATGAATATTATAATCTATGACTATGCTGAAAAAGATATCAACAGTATATAATTTGACAATTACTCTATAAATCATGTTTAACTAGAAACTATAAATACAGTTCATTGAGTATTTATAATGAAATACTGTAATTTTTTATCTTGTAAAGAAACGCGTTGTAAGCCCAGTTCCTCATTTTCACTGCACAGGAAATCCTAAATTATCATAATACAACAATATATTCATGGCAATACCAATAATAATAATACTCAGGTATCATAGACGCTGCCTAAAATTTCTAACTGTTCATTTTCAGTACCGTAGAATAAGCCCTCTCTATCAGGTATAACTGTCGACATTTTTAAAACCTTTTTAACAGGAATTCTTTTGTACAAAATAAAATTGTGAAGATAGATTTCCTGCTCATAAAGTTTTGAGACTGATACAAACTTCACATTTTCTACACCAGTTTGTATAAATTTATAATTGAATCAAAAAAAATATTTATTGTTGGAATTTAATTTTGATATTTCTCAGGAAATAACATCATAATTATAATTACGGTGATTGATTATGTAGTTTTCACAGTGTAATGACATAGAGTCAATCTTTGTAAAGTCATGAAACTAATTATATATTACCTCTCTAATGTACCGTAAGGATTCAAGTATTTACTCTATGAATTTGTAATGAAATTGGAATGACTTGTAAGAGGTTGTAATGCACATATTGGCGTTAATTCACAGTAAATAATAATATATTAGATATGAATGTAAGTTCCTTACAAAAATAATGATTTTGTAGTAGTTTTATATTTTATTTTCAGTTTTTGACAATCACAAAATTAGTTTTCATTAAACATAATTATATTATATGTGATTTGAATTGACGTTTTTCCAAACGATAATAGACATTTTTGTCATTTATTCTTTTTCATATTTGACATTGAGGACTACTGTTTAAAACTTTGAGGGAGCAGAATTTATGCCGTATTAAGCTGGGTTTACACAAATGTTATAAAGAAATGTTAATAACATAATCCTTATAGATTGTATTAGATTTAACGGAACTTGACAAACACATATGTTCATCATGTGTATGATAAGATATGTTCAATCTAATAGAATCTATAAGGATTAAGCTATTAACATTTTATTAACTTTGGTGTAAACACATCTTGTGTTTATCAATCTATCCTAATCTGATAAAAAGTATCGTTGTGACTCATCGTATTGGAATAGGATTCTTTACAAGTTAAAATAAAATAAAATTGAACAGTTTAAAGCGTGGTCAATTTTTTTAAAAGCTATGTACCTATTGAAGAAATTGACTAGTTTGAAATATTCCTTTCAAAACTTACAATATTATTCTATTGACATCCAAATCAATTCTCAAAATCACTAATTTATTTCAAATTTATATAAATTATTTCAAACCCTCTTCTATTCTGATTCACAATAACTCAATCTATTTATTTTATTCAACTCTTATTTCTTCGAGTCCATGTTGTAAACTTATTTAATATTTTATTGTGATGTTATTCCTTATATACTAGTATTATTACATTATGTAGCATACTGTAAGTATACAATTTACTATAATAATATGGGTGTCGCACATGATTTTGTATATTTCAATAGTGTTATTTGTATCCTAGATGTATCATCATTTGATTTTCCAAACTATTAACTACATTTATTAAAATAGTCTTTTTACATTTACTCTCGTCAATTGTTTATCCAAAACATTTGAACTCGTCAAATAATAATTTATTGTTTCTGAACATTGATAACTTACAATGTGTGCAATTCTTGTTCATTAGCCACATGAAGTTCGTTTGAAAAATTTTTTTCGGATCTAATTCCAAGTTTTTGATTGGTTAATCTTGTCTTGAATTATACTAGCTTTCATAACATCTTTAAACACCAACATTTTTTTTTGTAAAAATAATCACAAACTAAGATGGTTTCACTCAAATTGTACGCATATTTTGGACTGGTAGCCGGTTGACTTTGCCAATGAATAATTAAAATTGTCGTCTAGCTATTAACTAATAAAATCATGAACTGATTCCCAATATAAACTGCCAAACTTAAATTGTTGTACTTAACAGCCAAATATACTGAAGCGAACAATTAGACTTTCTTAAAAAAAATATTATGTGTATAAAATGGTATAAGAATAATAATCAAATGGCTTCGCTTGTAATGTGATCCTACTGTATGAATCAAAATTTTTGATACCCTGGTTTAAAAGTTATGGAATAAAGTGTCATTGTCTGAATTTTGTATACAAATTTTCTAATCATCCACGAAGCAATGTATCTAATATAAAAAATTATACTCACAAATAGAATTTTTTGGAAACCTGGTTCGAAATTGAGTAATACGTATTTGTTTAATTTTTTAAGTAAATTTTCTAATTATCCACTGAGCAATGTACCTAATATAAATGATACTAATGGATAACATTTTTATAAATTTTGGTTTTGAATTGAGTTGAACATTCTCATTTGAATTCTATTTATACAATTCTCAATCATCCACTTAGCAATGTAACTAGAATAAATAGTACTCATGGATAAATTTTTATAAACCCTGCTTTTATATTGAGTAGAACGTTCTTGTTTGGATATTTTATACATTTTCTAACTATCCACAAATCTATGTAACTAATATAAATAATACTCATATTGTGAACTATTCGAATATTGAAAAGCTTCTCTTTGTAAGGTCTATTTTATATTTCTAGTGATACGTCATTTATTGATTTTAATGGTATATATATAGATGAGATTTGTATTTACCATAGTTTTGTTGAGGCGTCACTCGGTTGATACCTATATCTATTCATGATCATTTGTAAATTACTATATTTATAGCAAATATTGATAAAGTTGTATGATATAAAATTGTGTGTTTTTTTATTTTCCTGTAGGATCCTTTTATCTCTGTTTGATTACATGATCATCCATTACAATTTGGAAAATGATGATTCTAATACCGGCGGTATTGGTATTCTAAACAATGAATTATTTATATAATAGTTCATAAGAACTATTAAAGATTTATTTATTGACCGAACGTAGTGAAGTCTGTATTTGAACTCGGATTTTATTTTGTCTGTCTGTATGCTACGCGATTACGGCCAAACGCGTTGATAGAATTCAATGAGATTTAGCAGGAATATTCCTTATTCAACTGCGCGTCGATGTATACACAAGGTTTTTTTTGAAATTTTGAATTCTAGGGATGATATGAAAAGAAAAGGAATTCCTCCATACTCTGATATCACAATATTATATCATCTAGGTACTTTGAAGATAGGATCAATTAGACTATAGAACTATTCATAATCAATCAGCTGACAAGTGGATTATTCATTGCATGCATTACACATATGTCTGGCCGTGTCTATTTCTATAAGGTAGAGTTTCAATATTTTTTATGATGCGTGCCCATCAGTAGCAATATTCTCACATTTGAAAAACAAATTTAATAGGTGATTGAAAATAAAATAAAAAATGATTAAATGAACTAAATAATGCTGAAGAAATTATAATATTCTTGATTGAAAAAAATTGATTTTAAAATAGTTGAGAAATATTTTTATTAGATGGAAAGATTATCACGGAACTGGATATATTATCATATGGGATACAAATTCAAACATGAATTGAGTTTATTAACATAAAAAATCAACATTAATACAAAATCCATTTCACGTTCTATAGTGAGGTCCACGTTATAATGGCAATGGAGAAAGATAGGAGAACAACGTTGCCGAACCTGTCTTGTCAATAGACCTTAGCTGATACAGGTTTATTAATGTAGTCTAATATTAACTGTTCATTTTCGTTTAGAATGATCAATTATATTCTATTAAGCATTAAATTATATTTTAGAATAATTTCATAATGAATTTTTATAATCAAGATGCAATATTTTGTTAATTAATGATTAATTCTACATTGTTAAAAGATGGGTTGGGAACAGAGCAAAGAAAGAAAGGGATCAGCTTTGTTGAATGATAGACAAGGATTGCAATACAATTATTGCCATTATAACGTGGACCTCACCATAGCTTTGAAGATAATTACCAGTAAGAATAGAATTCAATGATGAATCATCATATCAATCTACAAACTGAAGAGTTTTACAATAATTTCGAGCAAAGAAATGTGATGAAATATGCGAAAGTTGAGGTATTTCAGTAATGTTTTCACATGAAACGGTGAAGTTTGGACCTTGAGTTGTCCATTCTCAAAAAGGGTATCGAGGATTTTTACACTTGACTGTAGAGGAAAAAAGTGTTGCCGATTCTCCACCTTGCCACTGCCTTACATACCGGTATATCCGCACTGATACTTCCATAGCTGATACTGGTATATCTAAAGTGATATCAACTATTCATTCTTGTTTATAATAATCACTTATATTTTATTCGTCAAGAAAATATATTTTTTAAATAATAAATTTGTATAATTAAGATAAAATATTTTGTTAATTAATTGACCGAACGAAGTGAGGTCTAAGATTCAAGCCGACGGTTTGGCATTTCTCTTAATGTTCAAATGTTTATATGTTGCGCATTTACGGCGAAACGCGGTAATAGATTTTCATGAAATTTGACAGGTATGTTCCTTTTTAAACTGCGCGTCGACGTATAAACAAGGTTTTTGGAAATTTTGCATTTCAAGGATAATATAAAAGGAAAAAGGAGCCTCCTTCATTGATACCCCAATATTAGAGTAAAAATCAGACTATAGAATTATTCATCATAAATCAGCTGACAAGTGATTACAAAGATGTGTGGAGAAGCCAGTCTATTACTGTATTTGTATAAGGTCTATAGAAACTATTTTCAATCAAAGACATTAAAGAGGTATGCATCTTTAAGCTGGGTTTACACCAAAGTTATTAACAAAATGGTTATAACTTAATCCTTATAGATTCTATTAGATTGAACGGATGTTGACAAACACATAATATGTTCATCATGTGTATGATAAGTTATGTTCAATCTAATATAATCTAAAAGGATTGAGTTATTAACATTTTTTAAATAAATTTGGTCTAATCGCAGCTTTAAGGTCTTTGGTTTCAATATTTTGTTTTGCAGTCATGGTATTATTATGCGTGCCCATCAGTATCAATATTCTCACATTCGAAAAACTAATTTAATAGGTGAATAAAAATAAACAAATGAACTAAATAATGCTGGAAAAATTATAATATTTTTGATTCTAAAAATTAATTTTCATCAGATAGAAAGATCATCACGGAACTGGATGAATTATATCATATGGAATACAAATTCAAACGTGAACTGAGTTTGTTGACATCTGGTACTTGTGGATGAGAATACTGCGTGAGGTCTACTGTTCACAGAACTACTAGTTGTTGTATTTCTATATTGTCAAAAACTTTGCAGAGGTTGAAAAGGATGCGCTATCTGATTTGTTGAATGATTGACAAGTAGAGCAACACTTAATTCATAGATTTCATGAAATGACAAATCTCCCAGATTTGGTTGATGTTCGGGCTATGGATAGAGGTGACCCAACAAGTGTTGTGCTATAATATGAGACTTAGGGATTTCGCCTTAGGGCAGCTGTTTTTCCCACATTTTCTTGGCGTGTCCCAGTGGGCTTCACTTTAGTGATCCCTTTTATTGATCGAAGCGAAGCTGAGGTCTTAGTTTCGACTCGATCGGCTTTTGTCTGTTTGTTTGTTTGTACCGCAGTTACAGTCGCAGTTATTGTCCGATTTGGATGAAATTTGGTATGCAAGTTCTTTGAAACAAGGCACAGAAACGTATGTGTAACGATTTTTGATAAGACCTCCGGTTTTAATATAAATTGTGCCGCTCTAAAATGTGCTGTATTGAATGAATGGTATCGTTAGAATGCTATCGATAGAGGACAAGAGTTGTCAGCGGTGAACCTTGAAACGTCTGAGCCGCTCCAAATCATACTGTATTTATTAATTGAAGAAAACTTCTCACTTGATTGTACCATTTCTTCCCTTTTCAACACGATATTTCCCTGTTTCATAGATGAATAGTTTCTAGTATTGTTGTAGGGGGACGTAGTGGGGAGTCATTGGCATCCTACACTTCCCTCTCCAACAAACCAGTTCACACCACTCTCTCCCCACCAACAAAACAACTGCTGACAGGATTTATGGCTTGAGGCATGCATGCATGTCATTGTTTTGCTAATAATACATAGACTAGACATTCATTTTTCTTATTCTAATCACTTGCTACTCTCAACTCTCCAGATCGCATGAATGCTGCGTCTCCAGTGACAAAGAGGATTAATTTTTATTTCTAATCAACAAGAACTAGAAAACAATAAGTGAATGAGTAGCCAGATAAACTGTTGTCCATTATAAAGATATAATATAATCCAAACTTTATTACATTATGTACTTCAATTCAATAATTGAAAAATTTAAATCAATCTAATTTAATCCATAATATTGCGATTTTGAACTTAAAAATTGAGAAAGAGCATGGAATATTTTAATCATGACATGTTCTTGAGGTGCTGTGTAATGCAGCATTATATTTCTCTATTATTGTTCTAAAATGATTTTAATAAATGATGTCAAAACTGCTCATTAACAATAATATTGTTTCAGTTACTTTTTTTCATTGAATAGCCAAAGATTGTTAACCTTAAAATATATTATTTCAGTTGCTTTTTGTTTTCATTGAATAGCCAATGGTTGTCAACCTTTTTCATGGACTGTACCCATAGTGGAAAGTTCTAATTTTGCATATGAACTAAATGCTGTTAGGCTAGCCGTCTAGCGGGAGATTGGGGAAGAGGGAGTAATTTGAAAATTCAATGAATTTCTCTCATTATAGACTTATAAGAGTTATAATCTTCTTAGCATTCAGTAAAATAACATCCAATTTCATTGTATATTATAAGGAGGAATTGATTGATACTCTTAAAAAGATTTACCTACCCCTGTTATTATGTATGTGTATTTTTGTCGTAAATGTATTTCCTTTGCTTGATATAATACAAAATTATAAGTAGAGCAATAAAGAGCAAAACTAAAATCGTAAATCGATTTTGAAATAATCTTCATGCCTTTTAGAAGAAACTTTGTGGCTGAATCTGCTAATCAATTCCGACCGTGTTGATAAACTTGAAACGCAAAAAATGCTGTTGATTTTATCATTTTTATTCATAGTTCACTTGGACGCACGGTACGATTCAATCACTTGAAAATATCAAGAGATTGAAGATATTCTCCTCATATTCACGATCTCGGTAGTTCTAAGATGGAAAACAGTAGTTGAAGATAAATAATTAAGGTAACTGAGCTCCTATAGGATAAAATTTAGAACCAATCATGAGTTTCTATGATGTATGATCCTCGTTTAAGAGACTCTTGATTAACAGTGGAATTGCGAAAAAATGGTAAAACTTTAATCGTCACTTTTTCAATCGGTTGCAACTTTCTAATGGTATTGAAATCGAAAGTATTGTTGATTGGAGTGAGAAGAGGAGGAAATCCTCACATCCTTGACTAGATTTTGATTTTATATCTGAATTATTTCATAAGATATGCAGCATTGAATAATAAATGTCATTATTTTGTGTATGGAATATGGGTTGAAGTACAGTGTACACTCAACAAAAAATTTCCCATTTCTCTTGGGAACTTGACTCATGATATATGATTTCACCTATTTCACAGTGGTGTTTGAAAAAACTACAGTTACTATAGTTCAGTCACTATAGACATCAAAAGGGGCTGTGCTTGCATTTTATATTGTAGATCTGAATTATCAAATTTGGATACATGAGAGAAGTCCAATTTTGTCATGCAAGATTTCCTTGTGCAAGATACAGAATGGCCCAAATATACCTAAATATATGGTTCATTTTCCAGTACACAAAGAAATGGCCAATTTCTATATTCAGATAAATTATAGAAAAATACTTGATCTTGTATTTTAGAACATATCTCCTCTTTTAGTTGCTGAAAACGATTCATGGAGAATATGATCCTAGTGTAAGATTAGATTGTTGAAAAAATCATGAAATCAAAGATACTTTCCCTAGTATTATTCTTTGTATTAGTATTACTCATGTTCATTCTTATAGTTTGACCAAAGACTGTTCAAGTCAGAAGGAAGTTTTTCCATCCCTAGTGATAGATTATGTACATTTTTTGTAAATATTTTTTTATTGTGTTTTCAATCTTTATATTTTCATTTTTTAAATAAGTAATTCAATACTTCATATTTATCATAATAGTATATTATGTTTTTGACCTTACAAATCGTATTGGATAGAATAGAACATTGCAAACATATTCATGATTATGTGCGGCTGTATGGTTATTATACCATGCATGTTATAGATTTTTGTGTTGAAAAATTAGAGTTGGGTAGGTTATGGGGTTTATAGGTTTTTGGTTTGGCCAAAGACCGTTCAAGTCAGAAGGAAGCTTTTCCATCACGGGCCAAGCGTAGTGATAGAGTATGTGCATATTTTTTGTAATATTGTTTGTTTACTGATGTTTTTCACTTAGTTTTATCTTTATATTTTCATATTTCAAATAAGTGATTTAATATTCATCGTGATATAGGTATTACAGTATGTTTTTTCACCTTACAAATCGTACCAGATAGAATAGAACATTCATGATTGTGTGCGGCTGTGTGGGCGTTATGCTCATGCATGTTGATGTTACAGATTTTTGTGTTGAAAAATTAGAGTTGGGTAGCTTAGGGGTTAGGTTTTTGTTTGGAATTGCAATATGCTGGAATGGGTTGGAGACCAGATTGAGGTATATTTATTGAATGAGCGAAGCGAATTCGAGTTTCAAGTCAATCAGCGTTCGTCCATTTGTAAGATTTTTTATCTTTCCAATCGTGCTTCTAAGCTCAAAAGTGTAGAGAACTTATATTTCTCAGCGTTCTCCACCGATCCTATTGCATATATCATCATACTCTAATTCCAATTTGTATGTGTGTTTGTGTGTGAATAGGCAGACGTGTGTGAGTATAATTTAATGTTAGTGAGTGTAGCGAGTTCTACTGTTCTCCGAACTAATAGTTATGAAACATTTCATAACCATATAAAGTAGAATACCCGTTTCCTGATTTTATGATACAATGGTAATTAAAAGATAAAAATATCAATATAATAAAGATAATATTCTACAAATATTAAAGAAATATGTTTTTCAACAGCATAAATTTTAAATTTTTTATATTAATATTGGCCTAATAGGTACCCTACCTACGTTTGCGATGATATGTTTTATGTACCATATTCATTTATTTACCGCCGTGATACGATATAAGATCCATAGGATCGTGGCAGTTTTCTTGACAGAACCTCTCAATAACGAATACCTCTCAGCAGCGAATTTTTTCACGGGATAATCGACTTCGTTATACAGAGGTTCAACTGTATTTTCATTTTCATAGTATTGCTTTTCGTACATTGAAGGACTGATGAATTTCGAAGTATTTTCTATTCTTGTTGGGAATATAGATGTTATTGTGGAATGTTGAATATTATTGTTTAACTTTGGGCTCATATATCTATTGGTATTCATTATAAATTAAGCTTAGTAAATATATTTTGTTCATTTATAGTGGTTTTGTATAGACTAATTATTGAACTAGCATGAGTTTTAACTTTTGACTACTGAAGGACAAAGTCGTTGTCCGTCTGTTTGTATGTTCTACAATAACTTTAGAAAGAATTGATCAATCTTCTCAAATTATGAACTCGTATTCTCCGAACCCTTTTACAGGTCAAGTTCGTTGGACAACAAATTGACTCACTCTTTCGTCCTTTTTCAGGATATAAAAATAACATTGAAAGTGCATAAGAAAAAAATTGTTATGATCTATCATTTGGTCAGCTGAAGAATTCTTTGCATGCAATTACTACAGTTTTTCCATTCTTCATTCGTAACATCATCTGAGGTTATTTGGGAGCAAAGTTAGTAGACTGTCTACTAAAGTTGATTTGGGAGCTATCACACACGCTGACATATGATTTTAGCTGGTTCTTTATACTTTACAACTTTTGTATCAACAAAATGATATGGGTTGATATAATTATCAATTTGCGGTTTTGGCTATTTATTTTCTCTTGGAACTATGTATCGAAATCATGTATCAAACGTTAAAAAAATGATTTTGGATCCATATGAGTGTCAAAGATGTTGAAGCGACAGAGTAATATTTTTAGAGTAATTTTTCATTTCAAATAACATTCCCAATGGAAACTGCTGTCAAATTATTATTGTAAGAAATATTTAGCAGCTTTATTAATTTTCATAAACTCTGTATAATCAAAAGTTGAGGGTTTTAAAGATTACAATGCATAACAGTTCTTGAGCGAGTTCTCTGAACCACGGGGGTCACAAGTTCATACAGATAGAAAAAAGATAAATTCTTTTAACCGTATATTATCATAATATGCTAGAATAGTATCAGTAGTTATTAGTAATTTTTCATATAGTGATAGCTAATAGTAGGTTATAGTAATTGCAAAAATAATAGACTATTTATTATTTGATATAGCCTATTACTAAATAAGTTTCATAGAATGTGTAAATTATTTATTATGCAGATTTTTATATAATTTGCATTCGTCAATTCCATTGAATTAAATTGAATTTTAATTCTGGGATATATTATATCACACACTGTCAACAAATTTATTACTTTATATTTCTTTACTTTGAAATATATTATT
This sequence comes from Nilaparvata lugens, assembly GCF_014356525.2. Taxonomy (NCBI): domain Eukaryota; kingdom Metazoa; phylum Arthropoda; class Insecta; order Hemiptera; family Delphacidae; genus Nilaparvata; species Nilaparvata lugens. The sequence continues at coordinate 3,272,772 of NC_052511.1, forward strand.
GAAAGGAAATAAATTATGGAGGTTTCTGTTTTCTTCGTGATCTATTCATTATTGAGTTTATGAATTTTGTACTCAGAAATAAATATGGCTGTCTAGCAAGTAGTCAAATAGAAAAAAGCATGAAATATTTTTTCTGTATACCCAGTTTCCAGTAAGTTACAATTAATCCAGAAGATATAAAGAATAATTTTATTTGACTTTAATTTTTATTAATGGACTAATCATATGAATAGATGGTATGGTGATTTAATAATAAATTATTTGATTTGAAGTTTCACTTTGAATTGAAAAAAATTATAAACATAATTGATGGAGCCTCAATTTAATCATTGATAAAAATTATTCTGGAAGGATCTCATTATCAGATTATTTGTCAATGTGTAATAGAATCGACTCATTCATTTATTTATTATGCATTCATAGAATAAAATAATTCCAAACTTATTATGAATTACCTATATTGGAAAAGGAACAACAGCTTTTATGTTGATATCAGCAGCATGAGATAATACTGAGAGGGAAATTATGGAGTACTGTAGTATCACACAGAAAATATTTTTCCTTTCTCCTCTCTGAGAAGTTACTGTACTAGTGTGTGCTTCATAAAATTGAAAAGACAGCAGAGCAGAGCAAGCCGATCATCTACTAGTATATTGGATAATTGCCAATCGTGACTTGTTTTTATTTTGTTGAATGTGGATGTAGAATGACAATAGCGGAGCAAGGGGAGGAGGTGACAGAGTACTACAACTGTTGGTGGGGGATTTCTGATTAGCGGGGAAGGCCTGTCGATGGTACTGATCTCTCATAGCGAGTTGAAGAACTAACTGTTAGTCACCCACTTTACCCCCCTCCACACCCACTCCACACTGCTGGTCACCCATTTAGCGAAACATTAGATGAGTTCTCTGTCCTGTTCTCTGTGGTTAGCTCTTGTTTTCACTTTAGTATGAGATCGGAAACCGACTTGTGAGCATAAACATTCTGCATAGGCATAACAAGCCGCCATAACATTGAATCCACTTTTCATGAAAAACATTATTAGCAACCTTCTGTCATTGTCAACAACAAACCCATGTTATTTAGAATCATTTCCGTCTCACTATCGTCTGTGAGACGATTCATCGTCTAAATTGCCTACTGCATATTCCATTTTTCTGTATGTTGACCGATTCCTTATAATTAATTGTTGGAAAATTTGTAATATTGTAAATATGTGGATGATATGAAGGTACCTCCTTGAGAGGACATTTATAAGTCCGGTGTCCCTGGAAACAATGTCTTTAGCACTCTCAATGGAGAAAATGATAGTTGACATGGATAAATCTTCACAATATACTGTACTTTCTTAATGGCCCTTCTCATCAGTTTGAAAGTTGTAGGCTATTCATGAGCGAGGTCTACTGTTCGCAGACTACTATTATTTATTTGTATTTCTATATTGTCCTCAACAATAACGTGAACATTGTAAGAAAGGTCTATTATATCTGTACACAGAGAAGAAAGAAAAAGTATTCCTTCTACTTTGTGATCTGTATCATCGGGTACGCGCCACCTTAGTCCTCCGACACACCCAGAACCTGACAGGAGTGGACAGCGACTTTCTCATCCATCGACACCGTACGCCAGCGACAGGGAAAGACTGTTTTGAAAGAGTCTCGAATTGGCGTGTGCGTTAGGCGCCAAAACCGGACACTTTTACATCCGTACAGAAACGACAAAGTCGACACATCGAATCTCTGACACTTCAAAAACAAGACGTTCAGGTTATACTTCTTGGCGGACTGTACTACGCAGAGCTGTCTGGTTTTCAACAATGGTATTGTTCTGATGATATCAGAACAATACACATGTAGGCTATTCTTACCAGACCATTGACAATTTATTTCTGAAACCTATCACTCTTTTCTATCCCTCTTCGTAGTAATATCAGGCGATGACTTATCTTGTAACTGTATAATTCCTATTTATCAGTCCTTTATATCTATTATAAGTCCTATATATCATTCCTATTTTGTGCAGTTGTCTCTCTTTTCTGCAGTTATTTGGAGCTTGATAATAGAACTATTAGTAAATTTCTTGATACAAAACAAAAATAACTTCACTTAATAGGTCAATTGTCAAGATTAGTGAGTACACTGAAACTTCTCAATAATTCGTAGTTTTGTCATCAAAAACACTGTAATTAGTATTCCCATAAAGATAAATACACTAATATGCCTTAGTAACTCCAGTAATGAGTTCATTGAAAATTATGCTACAGTAACAATAACTCCTGATGAAGAGACCGAAAATCACATCAACTGATGAAGTGAATTGGAAAAAAGGGTGTTGTGATTTATCATTAGTAAGCTGGAATATTAATTGCATGCAATTACCACAATTTACCCATTTATTCATAACAACTAATGCTATTTAAGAATAATCACATATACTGTCCTTAATGCTCCAAATTCAGCTGATTAATATACAAATTTTACATCAACTCGCTTTCGTTAATGTCTGTCTGCCTGTCTAGGTATTGTTTGTTTCCAACATAG